>NC_064811.1:21431792-21594039 GCF_023721935.1 Panthera uncia | reverse complement strand
CTATCTATCTATCTATCTATCATCTATCTATCATCTATCTATCTATCTATCTATCTATCTATCTAATCTATCTATCTATCTTCTATCTATCTTCCTACCTCTCTGTCTAATCTCCTGACTCCACTTTTGTTTTGGTTGAACACTGACTAATACAGACCTCCACACATTAGCTGCTATACTCTCTGAAGATGCTATACTGAAAATTGTAAAATTAAATAAAAGCTGCCGGGATGCATCTGTCTTATTTTAGTTCCCAACAAAATAGCATACATTTGAAACACAGCATAAATCTACTGATTTCTTCCACAAAACAATTATGGAAGGCCTGCCTAATTCCATTCTCTGGTATTGGGAATATAGCAATGAAAAAGAAAAAGAAAAAAAAAAAACAAACAGTAAAAGTGCTACCCTCATGGAGTTCACAGTAAGGTCTGAGGAAAGGCACTGCCAGTAAATGCAGAACTCAGATGGCAATAAGGGTTAAATGAAAATAAGCTTCTGGGGTGGTTCCATATGCTTTATTTTATAATTATTTATTATAGTAGACATTATATTTTAGCCATGATTCACTGTGTGTTATATTTCACACTTTAAAAAAGGATGAAAAGGAGTGCCTGGGGAGCTCCGTCAGTTGAGGATCCAACTCTTGATTGGGTCACGATCTCATGGGTCCTGGGATGGAGTTCTCTGTCCGGCTCTGCACTGACAGCATGGAGCCTGCTTGGGACTCTCTCTCTCTTTCTCTCTCCCTTTCTGTATGCCTCTTTCTCACTCTTTCTCTCTCTCTCAAAATAAATAAACTTAAGAAAAAAAGTGCTAAAAAATGTACTAAAGTAGGTTTGGTGGAATAAGAAATGTCAGAGGGCCGGGTTGGAGGGAATGCTGTCTTAGGTTGTCCTGTCAGGGAAATGAGTTTTGAGCAGGGTCGTAGGCGCAATGTTTTGTAGATCAGGGTCCTAGGTTTGGAGTCACTGGTTTCTAAGAAAGATGCAAGCACTCTGGGCCCAGTGACAGAACGGAGGTAAGAAAAATGAGAAGTGCAAGATTCACGGGTTGGGCAGGGCTTCAGTGGGCCTTCGTCATGATTTTTAAGCCTACTGAGTGCAGGAGTCTGTGATGTTTTTAAGCATAAAATTTACATTGTACCTCACAACCTAACCCAAACATAGTTCTCTATGTAATGATTTTTCACTATCTTCTATGATGTACCAGAATCATTTTTCCTTTTCTTTTCATTTTAATAATTTGTTGGGGGAGCTGTGCGTTTAGGTTTTGCTTCCTTTCTATTGCATTTTGGAGGATGCCGCTTTCAAAACTAACTTGGTTTCCACACCTATTAATGAGGTATAACTTCAGCCCAAAGTAAACATTGCTTAAAATTTCTTCTGACTTTTATTACAGAGAAACTGAACAAAGATTATTTCGGATGTGGGGGTTGAGAGAATTTTGCTAAGCTAAATATCCATAATTTGAATAACCTTTTTTTTTCCTTTGCCATTGACTAAACTTAGTAGCCAAATGACATTCTGGCTATTGTAATTATTTGTAAGCTTTTTGTTTTGAAAATTTCCAAACCTTAACAAAACAGTGAGTATAAAACAAATGTATGTGAACGTGTCCCTTAGCATCACGACCGTGATATTTTGTCATAGATTTTATTCATTATCCCCAGTTTGGATTTCTTTTAAGGTTGTTTTTGTTTATTTTGCTAGCATATTTAAAGTCTTTTTCAGACACAAAATAACCAAAGGCACACAAATATTTCACTGTGTGTCTCAAAACAAAAGAAGTTATTTTTTTAATAACTTCAAAGCCATTCTCAATACATGAAATAATTAAAATGGTTCTAATATCACAGTTCATATTCAAATTTCCCCAGTTGTCGGGGCGCCTGGGTGGCTCAGTCGGTTAAGCGGCCGACTTCGGCTCAGGTCACGATCTCATGGTCCGTGAGTTCGAGCCCCGCGTCGGGCTCTGTGCTGACAGCTCAGAGCCTAAGCCTGTTTCAGATTCTGTGTCTCCCTCTCTCTGACCCTCCCCGTTCATGCTCTGTCTCTCTCTGTCTCAAAAATAAATAAATGTTAAAAAAAATTAAAAAAAAAATTTTCCCCAGTTGTCTAAAAATAATTTTTCATCATTTTTTTTAAATAAGGACCAAAACAAGGAAAAGTCATTGTAATTTCTGGTTTGTCTTTTTAATATCTATTAAATTTACTGAATCTAGGATAGCCCTTCCTTTTCAATGCAATTGCCCTGTTCACGAAACTGAGTCAGCATTCTATAAACCATGTCATATTCTGGGTTTCACTGATTACATTCCCATGGTGATATTTAACTTGTTCTTCTATCCCCTGCTTCGTATAGACTTAGACACAGATCTAAGTATTTGATAATTAAGGTTCCAATTTATTTGTGAAAGAATAATTCACTCCATCATGAGGCGAAATATATCAGCTGTTCAGTTGGTAATAATTCAAAAACCGGACATCAGATCTCAAATGGCGACACCCTGACCCCTTTGTTGTGAATTTTCCCCTTAAAATTTTTACCTCGTTTTCTTTGCTGTCTTCTAACAACCATTGCTCAAATCAGGTATTTCACTTGGGGTGACAAAATTGTGGCTTTGCTAATTCTACCATTCCTTCTACATCTCTTACCTGAAATTTCATCTGAATCAAGGAATCGTATCTCTTCCCCCACCCTGGTCCCACTACCTCCACTATGATTATGTAAATTACATACTAAATTATATTCTAACAAAAAAAACACAGAATAAATGCTTAAATTATTTCTCTTTAATTATCAAATTTCAGGTTGAGTTGGTGCCTTATCAACGTCCAATACTGATCACTTAATTTAACGTTTTTCATAAAATTTCATAATGAGCTTATGAATGTTATATATCTAATGACGTGTTTTGATCAAATACAATCATAATTTTATTTTGATGCTGTTCCTTTTTTAGCTATTTTTGTCCAGCTGTAAGCCCTTTCAAACTAGCCTCTGTGTCCTTTAGACATGATGCCATTTGTCTTTTGAAAAAAAAGAGTTTAGTCTCATCCTTACCATTCTCTTTCCCAGTCTGTAATGAGTCATTTTCTAAAGATCCATGGATTATTTTGTTGGGTAACTCTGTTTAGATACCAACATATGGCCACTGGGGCTGGCCATTGCCTCTGGGTTGTCATTCCTGGAGGAGTTTTAAGTGGACAAGCTAAGAGATATATCTTTTAAAAAGGGAACAATTACAAATTAACACCAATATTTATATTTTATACTTACCATTGTAAGTCTTTTTATTTTATTTTATTTTATTTTATTTTATTTTATTTTATATTTTCTTATGTTGAAATATTAGTTCCTAACATTCGATTAATTATTTGCTTTGCTTTATAAAACCATATAGTCAGTTCTGCTATAATGCTTATTTTGAAAATGTCTATTTGTTCCAATATGATTTATGTCTTAGGCAACAATCTGAGTTTAAATGTGAATATCTCATTTGCCTCTGCATGATTTAATCTGCACGAAACACTAGGGAGATGCAGACAACTGCTCCAGGCTGAACTGAGCCACATAGAAATACAACAAACAAACAAACAAAAACCCACACACTTCAAACCTTTACCAGAAACTTTAGGTCAATGCCTGTATTTTGAGCCCCACTCATCTAGTGTAATGATGTTCCCTCCAATTTCAAATAACTATCCACCCACTGCCTCTACCTCTCAATAACTCCAACCTGCAAACTTTTCATTCAATGTCCACTTCCACAAATGTCAGGTCTTTTTCAAAGTAAAACACCACATGTGCTTGTCTCCTAACCATTTAACCCGTGTAAAATTGTGCTACTCTTTTTAGTAGGTTCCTATCTTTTTTTAATGCATTATTTGCAAAGTTTCTTATATTCCTAATCTCATTTTTCTCATAAGTTTGGTGGTTTTTATTGTAGGATTTTGCATAGCATGGTGATTTTTAACATGCATCATGTCATAGCATAACTGATTGTGAATGGCATCATTTCAAAACAGCAATACTAATATTGTGACTGACATTGAGACTTTTGAATGAAGTTTAAGAATTCTTCACAGGTTTGTACAAAGGATATAGAATTCGCTTCTATCTCTGCCCCCACATTACTGACTTCAGGCCTGGACAAGCTGGGCCCCAATCTGGGTCCTACCTCTCAGGAGGCACTACACTTTGGAAATGTCATCCTTAGAATGGTCTAACTCCCCTTCTAGTGGGTGGGACTGAGATCAAGCAATACCATGGTCCCCCTTACTCCCTTCCAGAGACTTTCTGACCCTCTACCCTCCTGTGATGTTGTCCACATACCTCAAAGAACTCCTGGACTCATCCTTATGAAATTGGCCTGGGATATCATAGGAGGGTCCAGATTCCAAGAGGACAACCTGATAAGGAGATTAATCACTCTAGAGTATTTCCTTCTTGGGGAGAGGAGAGTTGTATGCTATAGGTCTTCCAGAATGGCACTGACATCTTAGTTTAGGTAACTCAAATTGTTCTGTTCTGCAAATGGAAGCATATACTCACTTCCATTCACAAAAGGAAGCACACTATTTATGCTCTGTGTGGTTTCCTATTTTCACTTAATGCTAGAGACTATAACATAGGAAAGTATAAAAATCTATCTCAACCCCCATGACAGTGCTAACTCATTTCTTTTGCAACTGCATAGTACTTCATTGCATTGTGAAACAACATTTCTCTTTTCATTTGGATTTGGATTTCTTCCAGTCTTTTTGATATTACAGTGCCATAATGTATAACTTTGTGCAAGTCATTTAATATTTTTACAAGTGTGTCCTTGAGATAGTTTTCTTGAAATAGGATTCCTGAGCTAAATGAGATAATGAGGGGCTCCTACTTACGAACTGCGAGATCATGACCTGAGCCAAAGCTGGACGCTTCACCGACTGAGCCACCCAGGCGCCCCTCCTTGCATATTTTTATATGGACTTCATAATCAACTCCTATAGGTCCAGGAATAATACATCTGTTCAGTATATTCATTAAAATCATATTGAATTTCCAAAACAATTTTTAAGAGAATTAACCTTTTCATGATGCCATCTACCTTTCCAAAAACAGATCACATCTTTCCATTTGTTTAAAACTCTTTGTTTAGCAGAGAAAAAAGAAAACTACTGATCTTAAGAAGAGTAGGGAGCAGGTGGGGTACGTGGGTGGCTCAGTGGGTTAAGCATCAGATTCTTGATTCCGGCTCAGGTTGTGATGTCACAGTTTGTGAGTTCCAGTCCCGCGTCAGGCTTTGCCCTGACAGTGGAGTCTGCTTGGGATTCTCTCTCTCCCATCCTCTCTGCCCCTACCCTACTCACGACTTCACTCTCTCAAAATAAATAAATAAACTAAAAAAAAAAAAAAAAAAAAAAAAAAAAAGGAAGAATTGGGACCTGTTAACAAGTAGGTAATTTGCTCAAGTGCCTAGAAACAGTTCAGTTCAGAATAAAATCAAATAAATCAAATGTATGCATACATTGTCAATAACTCTACTCTAGGTACCAGGAATAGAACAACATATGCCAGTTTCAATGAGTGCTCTAATGCCAAAACAGAAAGTTTGGAGGAGAGTTGGTTTTATAAGACTACTATCTTGACAGATTTGAATTCTAGGACATCAGGGATTCCTTTCTCAGAAGGGTACATTGAGAAAAGATGAAACTCTAGGAGTTTCTATTAGTGAGCACTATTTTCTGGCAAAATCGAATTTTAAGATGGCTACTAATTGCAGGTTAGTATATCCCACAGCTTCTGAAAAACCACCTGGTAGCATATATGCCTGGAAAACTACAAAACAAAATTCTTGGAGAAATGACAATATGTCATTAACCTCAGACTCTCCAAAGCCTTGCTAGAAACAAAGCTGTGTGTGCAGCTAAGAAGTCAAAAATAAAATCAGTTAGGAGCTTTTTTTCCACCCCAGTACTCAAGAAGGGGGTCTGCGAAATGTCCTCTAACTAGTTCCCAGGCATGGGAAATTCACCAGTACCTTTGCAAGTCGGCTTCTTTTCCTATTAGTCAACTGCTGCCCCCTCCCTTTTTGGCCACCACAATATCCAGCCAAGGCTTTATTCAACTCTCTTAGGAAGGCTGCGGTCCGAACATCCTTTACAAGAACACCTGCCTCATTGATGATAGAGGCAACAAGGTTTGGTAAAAACAAAACTAGCCTAAACTAAAATCAGAAATTGCAACACACACATTCTACCAACTGCCATGCCATGTATTAGGTCATTTGAACTTGGCTCATTCTCGTCACCTTTCTGAGCTACATTTATAAAATTTTTCATTGGTAAAATGGGAATAACCACAGTTATCTTACCTATAACAAAACAGTTGGGAAACTTATACTTGGGGTGCCTGGGTGGCTCAGTCGGTTAAGCATCTGACTTCGGCTCAGGTCATGATTTCATCATGGTTCGTGAGTTCAAGCCCCACATCAGGCTCCGTGCTGACAGTTCAGAGCCTGGAGTCTGCTTTGGATTCTGTGTCTCCCTCTCTCTCTGCCCCTACTCTGCTCACTCTGTTTCTCTCAAAAATAAAAATGATAAAAACATAGAAAAATATATTTTTTAATTATATCAGTTCATTCATATAAAAATTCTGAAATTGCCAGTGCTATAAAATTTGAAAAATAGTTTAATGTTGCATATTTATCTTATATTAAAAATAATTTATGCTTCTTATGAAATATTAGAAAAATAGCACAAAATACAGAAAAGAAAATTAAATCCATCTATAATCCCACCAACCAGAGGTAATGATATAATAATTTCTCCACTAACTGAGTGGACTTAAATTCAACACACACACACATACACACACACATACACATTCAAACATTCATAATGTTGATATCATACTATATATTCAGAATTCCTTATTTTTAGTTTTTCACTCAATTTTATATTAAGGCTTGGAAAAGTTGTCCTTATATATGTTTACAATGCCAAATTTACTCAGATATGTTTCTAATATTGGCTATGTAGGATGTATCTCATTGATTGCTGTTTTTTAAATGTTCCACTCATCATAAAATACATTATTATTAAATTAATTTTACCATATTAGAGGATTTTCATTTTTCACGTGATGTTAATGATAGAGATAAAAATAGATACTCTTCCATATTCTATGTTATAATCGTGTATAAAGTAAATAGCTTCTGAATTAAAATAAAATATAACAAAAACATTCAGTTTTCCATTGAGTGCCTCCCCCCCACTTAATTCTTAAAAAAAAATTTTATTAATGTTTTTTATTTATTTTTGAGACAGAGAGAGACAGAGCATGAGCAGGGAAGGGGCAGAGAGAGGGAGACACAGAATCCGAATCAGGCTCCGGGCTCTGAGCAGTCAGCACAGAGCCCGACGCAGGGTTCAAACTCAGGGACCATGAGATCATGACCTGAGGCGAAGTCGACACTTAACCGACTGAGCCACCCAGGTGGCTGTGAGGGACCTATTTTTATTGAGGTAGAACTTACATGGGATGAAATGTACAGATCATAAGTACAATTAGATGAGTTTGGGCATATAAGTAGATATAATCACTCCGCCAAAATAGAGAAAAATTCCACCATCCTAGAAAATTCCATCATGTTCCCTTATAGTTATTCCACCCTCATGGATAACTACTGTTTGTATTCATACAACACTGATTTGTCTATTCTTTCCTTTTTTTAATTTTTTTAATGTTTATTTTTGAGAGAGAGACAGAGAGACAGAGGGTGAGTGCAGGAGGGGCAGAGAGAGAGGGAGACAGAATCCTAAGCAGGCTCTAGGCTCTGAGCTGTCAACACAGAGCCCAACGCGGGGCTTGACCCCACGAACCTGGAGATCATGACCTGAGCTGAAGTCGGTCGCCCAACCAACTGAGCCACCCAGGCGCCCCCTGATTTGTCTATTCTTGAATACAATGCATATAATTAGAATCATACAATATGTGCTTTTTTGTGTCTGGCTTGTTTCGCTCAACATAACTTTTTTGAGATTTATCCATATTCTTGAGTGAATCAGTAATTCAATCATTTTTGTTATTATGAAGAATTCTATTTATGAATATAAGACAGTTGGTTTACACTTTGGGCTTATTATGAACAAAACTGCTGGATACCTTCTGCACAAGTCGTTCTGTGGGTATATTTGGGGTACACACTTAAGAGTGGGTATAGTTGTATGAGAAACTGCCAGACTGTTTTCCAAAGTGATTGTACAACTCACTGATATTTGATTCTGTGAATACTTTGAAATGTTGGTATTTTGCTGTCTTTGATTTGCTATTTCACTGTGCTTTTAATTTGTATTTCCCCAAGGGCTGACTATACTGAGCACATTTTCATGTGCTTAATGGTCATTTCTATCTTCTCATGTAGTGTCTATCAAGTCTTTTGCCCCTTTTACAGGGTTATCTTTTTATTACTGATTTATAGAGTTGTCTATATATTTGAGATAGAGGTCGATTATTTCTTCAGGCTTTTTTTCTTTCTTTTTTTTTTTTTTTTTTTTGGTCATGCTCTCTGTCTCCCTCTTTTTTTTTATAGGATCTGATGTGTATATACATATCATATAAATGTAAAATTGTGTCTTATTGCTGCAGAGAACACTGAGGCTCAGCTTATTTTTTTTTTTGATATTTCTCCTATTTTCTTTAATTCAATAATTTCTATTAATCTGACCTCAAGTACAACAAGTCGTTCATGGTATTAAATCTGTGGTAAAGTTCTCCCACTAATTTTTTTTAAGCTTATTTATTTGGAGAGAGTGGGGGAGGGGGATGCAGAAGGAGAGGGAGAGAGAGAGAGACAGAGAGACAGAGAGACAGAGAGACAGAGACAGAGACAGAGAGAGGGAGAGAGACTCCCAAGCAGGGTCCATGCTGTCAGCACAGAGCTCAAACCCACGACCGTGAGATCATGCCCTGAGTTGGAGTCGGAGGCTTCACTGACTCAGCCACCCAGGAACCCGATTTTTATTTCTGATATTATACCAAGAATATCCACTTAGTTACTTTTCTCAAAATTAAAAATTTCCGTTTCTCCATTAAAAAGCTCCATACACGTGGATGCGGGTGCACGTGCATACACACACACACACACACACACACACACAATTTCTTTTTCAATTTCATCTCTTTTATTACCATGTAACAAAGCAATTTCTTGGTATACAGTCCTACACATTATAACATATATAAAGATCCATATATACACCAAACACTCAGAGCACATAACAATGTCATCACCCCCACATCGTACTGACGCTATCTCTCTGTAGCCACACCCTGCCCCACCCAAACTTGCAACCAGAGTTTTCTCTTATTGAGATGGTCATACAAGTGGGACCCTATAGTATGCGTCTACTTGAGATGCGTTTCTTTAGCTTGCGTTGTGTTTTTAAGACCATGGCATGTAACAGTAGTTGACTCATTTTTACTGCCGAGTAGTATTCCACTGTTTGAACGGACCACAGATTCCACTTCTGAAGAACATCTGAGTTGTTTCCATATTCGGGTAGTTATGAGTTCCGCTGCCAGGAACATTTTGGATAGGTTTTGCCCTTGGCCCATCCAGAGCCTTTCCTCCAAGACGTCCTTCTTATTTCAAAGATACGGGCGGGCATTTGGGATCTCAGTATATGCTTGGAGTCCCCAGTGATGTCTTACACCATCTGCAAACATTGCATGACCTCTGGCATTTGCATTCAGCTCTCGGTCCTGCAGTAGCCTCCCTCCACCGGACCTCGTAAAGCCTTGCCCTCTGCATATATAGTCCCAATACCAGCCAAAGTCCATGTGAAGAATCCCCACTGAGACTTCTCTGGCCCTTATCTTTGCTGCCCTGTCCTCTCAAGGACCATATCCTGAACATTCCACCTACTGAAGCAGCTCACTCTCCGTACTCTGCCTTCTCAACTCAGCTAGACTCTTACCTTTTACTTGACCGTCCCCGCAGGACGCTAACAGCCAAAAATGCACCCACAAAAAGAACATGGGGCAGCATTCACGTATTTTTTTTCTTTCAGGGATCTCAATGCTCTGCCCCTTTTTTGTTCACTACATGCAAGCAGTTACATTTTGTTCGGCTTTATAGTTGCTTACAGTAGGAATGCAAGGCTGATACCTGTTATCCCATCATGGTTAGCAGCCGTTAAGATGAAGTATGCATTTTTATACTTTTTTTTTTATAGTTGGAATATCTCTGAGAGGTTACATGAGTGGGTAGGAGGGTTAGGATTTAAACAGCAGTCTACAGATTTCACATCTATTTTTTTCTCCATTATATTACAGCCTCTCATAGTTGTTCCTATTTCTGCCACATCCTAGAGCCTAGCACTCATACATTTTACATAAAGCTATTTACTTATTTTTTTAATATCCCTAATTCCATTTCTCCTGTAATGTGTGGTAATGACAATATTCTATAGAATAATTATTATTATTGAAAAGTATAACATCACCACCATTATTGTTAGGAAATTACTTTCTACGTTTTGATCTTATTTTTAAAATTCTCATTTTGTACCATGCCCTTATCTTTAATCCATGCAGTGCTTCTTATTAGAAGAGCCTAGAAAACTCATAAAATTCCCAGAAAGCCAGGACAACCATCACATAAAGCTTATTTTAAAACAAACAACCAAATATTAGACTCCCAAAGCATTAAAACACATTTGCTTTTTCAGACATAAATAAATTACATCCTATTAAGTAGTAGAGAGAGGGAAAAAAAAGTTCTTTATATATTAACAATCACGTGGGTCTGTCTGCATATTTTGACTACATTAATACTTAATTTGTTTCCTCTCCTCAGCGATTTTAAGTTGTCAGCTTCCGTATATTTAAATTCCATATTAATATTATTTTGCAAATCATTAAGCCTCTACACATTATTATTTTTTTTAAGTTTTATTTATTTTGAGAGAACGGAGAGTGTGCCAGTGGGGCGGGGGGTGGGGATTGCAGAGAGAGAGAGAATCCCAAGCAGGCTCCGCATGGTCAGCACGGAGCCTGATGCAGGGCTGGAACCCACGAAACTGAGATCATGAACTGAGCTGAAATCAAGAGTCGGACTTTTAACTCACTGAGCCACCCTAGTGTCCCTACACATTACTTTTTTTTTTTTTTTTATGACCATGATTCCTTGACTTTTCACAGCAGCCAGTTTCTGCTTAGCCCAAGCGGCTTTCAGTGGGTCACCTGCTTCTGGCTAGAACAGTGAGAGCTATCAACTCTCTAGGTTTCCCAGTTATACCTTAGCTGTTCTCCACTGGCTCCCACCCTGAGCAAGCAAATCGAATGCATTTTTTTCCTAATAAAGAGGAAAGATAAAAGGACAATTAATAGCCATCAGTTCCAACTCTGTGCCAGGTTTCCAAGACAAATCTGCCTCTGTAAGTCTTTGCAGGAACACAGTTGAGGAAAGTTCATTCCTAGGAGACTCGAATTCATACAGCTTGTAGGTGTTATAGGTTTCAAACTATGCTTGACTTTAAGACAAAGCTCTTTTCAATAGTGCTGGAGGCCACACTCCACATTAAGCTGAAAAACAAAACCAGAAAACAACACTTCTTCTATGGAAGTATGTAATTATACCATTTAGCAGAACAATCATGAATTGTTTTCATAGAAAGAGCAATCAGCGATTCTTTTGTGCCTTCATTCTGGACGCATTAGATGCAACTTAAAGCTTTAAAAGATGTTCAGTTTGTGGAAGACAGGATAGTGTCTTAGTTACTTTTCACTTTTCAAAAGTTGCCTTCCGTTACGCGGCTTATTTTGACATTCTCAGTGTTGCTTTCCTTTATTAACCTCATTGTGTTATATTCTGCCTGCTTTTCCGAAAGCTTTGGAATTGTATGTTTCAATACCATTACAGTGCCCAAAGTGTTGGTACTCTTAAAAAAAAGAGAGAGAGAGAGAGTTCAGAATCGTGTTAATCAGTGGACATTTTGCATGTAAAGGAATCCTAAGAGTGAGACAGATGTCTCAGCTTTCTTCCAAGAGAGTTGCACTAGAAGGACATTTTCACCTCTAACAAAATCCCATAGCGTGGACCGAGACATCACAACTATATTTCACTTGAAAGCTAGGCCTAGAGGCATAGTTTGCATAGAGAACAACAAAAAAACAGGGCCACCTGGGTGGCTCAGTCAGTTAAGCGTCAGACTCTTGGTTTGTGCCCAGGCCATTATCTCAGGGTTGGTCAGATCGAGCCCCACATCAGCCTCTGCACTTACAGTACTGAGCCTGCTTGGGATTCTCTCTCTCCCTCTTTCTCTCTGCCCAGCCCCTGCTGGCTCTCTCTCTCTCTCTTTCTCTCTTGGTCTCTCACTCTCGAAATAAATAAATAAACACTTAAAAGAAGAGAACAAAACAGTCCACACTGCTCACACAATAAGTGCTAGAAAGAAAGAGGAGGAATCTGAGTCTCCGACTTCGGCTTCTACTAGAAGATTGAAGATTTAAACAAAGCAAACACACGCCAACAGCGTCAGTAGATAATAGGTCACTGTTTTAATCGTGGGATAAGTGGCTTCTGTTGGAAAATTTAAATTTCTGAATACCAACCTCTTAAAATCATGTGTCATTTAAAAAGTAGCAAACAAAAAAGCACAAAAACAAGTGGTTACCACAATAAGCTGTCAATTAGCAGAACTGAATCTAATTGTAAATGAACTGGGGGAAATAAGTAGATGATAATCTTATTGATGTGTTTTCTTTTACCAAACAGTAGCTCATCACACCTGCTGAGTTTGCTGTTCATAAGGTTTACTTTTGATGTAGGCAGTTAACATTTCTCCATTTAAACCAATAATGCTGTGTGTAGCAAAACACTATGAGGTAAGATATAAAAGCAACTTTCCCTTTATAAGATATTGATTTTTAAATAACTAATCAAGGGTTGAGGTTATCCCATAGGAGGATACAAGACAAAAGCGAAACCAGGATTAATAAAGCTATATACACAATTTCACTGCTTTAAATTTGAGTTTTAAAGGAATTAATGAAATGACTCAGGGAACAATGTTAGAAATTTAAGAGATAGCATGTAACAAATGAAGATTTATAGCGGAGTTTTTTTTCAATTTTTTCAAAAGGGTTTTCCATTTAAATGGAAGCAAAATAATTGTGTGCTTGTGCTTAGGAACAAATCTGATCAAATCCATGTTTAGAGACACTCAGATTTTCTCCACGATATTTCAAGGTTACTTTGAGGCACGGGAGGCTCAGAGGCAACAAGGTCAAGTTCATCCAGACTTTGTGACCTTGATGTCCAGTTTAAAGGCTCTGGGAACAAGCGAATCCCTGAATGAAACTATAGCTTATGTTTTGGTATTTCATTTAAACTGTAGCTTGAGTAGAAATTGGCATGATGTATTTGATTCTTCAAGGAGTCTTTCTGTTGACCAGGCTGAATGGAGTCTTGGAGGCATAGCTACCTACAGACATAAGGATAATGGAGAACAAGATATTAGAGCACGAATCATATTATACACAGGGCTGTGTGGCACCACACCCAGAATGTCATTGCGTGAGCATCAGAGCACTTAGCCTCTAAGAGAAAAAGTTCCAAAAGGCACTACAGTATTTGGAGCGTCCAAAACAGCGTCGAAAACAGTCTGGTGTCCAGACTCATTGGAAGGCTGCAATTATGAGTGGCTTACGGATGTTCTTACGCAGCCCCTCTCTGATATTCCAGGCCGTTTTTACAAAATAGGCTGCGGGAGGAAGGTCTTTTGATAATCACCGAAGCAGTCAGAGAAAATGGCAAAACAAACTGTGGCAGCTGCTTGACCCTGCGGAGTCAGGGTTTGTGGCTCAGTATCACAAGCTTGCCTCTTTCTAAGTATACAGTTCCAATGCTGGGACACCCGTAAGCACAGAAAACTAAATGAAATGATCATAAGGCTTGTTCTCTTGCAAAATACAATTTATATTAGTGCAACAGTATTTTTTTTCTAAACATTTACTAATTTGTCTCAATAAAAGAATAGCTGTTGAAACAGACTTTTTCCAAAATCTGTGTGCCAAGGATTTTACATTTATTTTTTAAGGATTCATTGATTCACCGGGTGTCATTTTTTTTTTTTTTTTTTTTTGTTTAAAGTGTATTTATTTTGAGAGAGTGAGAGAGAACAGGCCGGGGAAGGGTCAGAGAGAGAGGGAGACAGGGAATCTCAAGCAGGCTCTGCATTGCCAGCAGAGAGCCCAACGCAGGGCTCGATCTCACAAACCATGAGATCACGACCTGAGCCTAAAATGAGAGTCAGATTCTCAACTGACTTGAGCCACCCAGGTGCCCCTCACTGAGTATTTTTCAAATAGCTTCCTAGATTATAATCCTTACAACAAAACTTCAAGGTACATCTAGCTAACATCATCTTTGAAGTGTAGAAATTGAATCTTAAAGAAATCAAATAATTTTCCCAAATCCACAAAGATAAGACCATCAGCACCAGTATTCAAATCTAGGATATTTGGTCCTGTGTTTTTAAATAACATAAGCATACAGAGTCTCTAATGCTTATGGATGTTGCCTATTTGGAATATCACCTTGGTAACTTTTTTTTTTTTAAATTTTTATTTATTTTTGAGAGAGAGAGACAGAGTGGGAGTGGGAAGGAGCAGAGAGAGAGGGAGACACAGAATCTGAAGCAGGCTACAGGCTCTGAGCTGTCAGCACAGAGCCCAACACAGGGCTTGAACCCACGAACCACAAGATCATGAGTCAGACACTTAACCGACTGAGCCACCCAGGCGCCCCTGGAATGTCACCTTTGGAAGGACTCTTTCATCCTCCCACATAGACCCAGTCTGTGATATTATTTTATACCAACACAGGGAATACTGTCAGGATAAAATAGATTTTGTTACAAATTTGTAATTTTTGTGATACTTAACACAAAGTGTCAGCTAGAATGGGCTATTCTTTATAGTTTGTGGAATAACTCAAAGGACTATGAGAGAGAGAAAAAGTTCTATGAAACCTCGTATATTTCCAATTAATAATCAATGAGAACTATGTAAGATCATTTCCATTTCTGTCTTTTATGACCAGTAAGTTCAGAGCTAAATTTAATCGAGTAAAGTATTTCATCCCTGGCTTCAATTATAATGACATCTGCCTTATCTAAATGGTCTAGAAGTTATTTTCATCTTCATTTTAACTTCACCCATTTTTTGAAAGCTATCACAAAATCTTTGAATACTGGGTAAAGGTTAAACTGGTCCCCTCTACACTCATGGTAGAAATAAGGAAAGTCTCAAGTCATGATATGAACAAAGCAATACACAGAAAATTAGCAGTGATCAGATTGAGATAATCTCCACTTATATTTCAATGTATAAATTATGCCAGTGTATGCTTCCTCTTAATCCATTGTATCAATTACTTTTTACATCCAAAATTTGTTAAGATTAACATCAACATCTGATTACAGGAGTCCTGTAAAGTCATCTGTTTTATTAACCAATAATACAATGATTCTAAATTACGTTATACATCACCTTTCTATCCGGATGACAAATTTGAATTTCTGTTCTCTAACGACACTTTAAAATTCTGAAAATCCTGATTGTTGAGTTGTTTTCCAAGTTATCTCATGGCCATTCCATAGTTGTCCCAGACAAAGCTATATGTCATTGTCTATCCATTGGCCACTGCCTCTAACTTCCCCTTACATAGCTCCTTCTGCTAATACGATTTCCACACAAAGTAGTTTTAGACGTAAAAAATTTAAAACAATGAAAAAAACTTTTGAAGAATTTCTAGATTTCTACAAAAGAGCTAATATATGATTGGGGCTTTAAATGTGTGTGGGGGAAATATATATATATATATATATATATATATATATATATATATAAAATATATATATATATTTACTACATAATATTCTCTTAAACAGAAGCATGTTTTAAAAGCTCTTTATTTTTTTGTAAGTTTATTTATTTTTGAGAGAGAGAGAGAGAGAGACAGAGCTTGAGTGGGGGAGGGGCAGAGAGAGAGGGAGACACAGAATCTGAACCAGGCTCCAGGCTCTGAGTTGTCAGCGCAGAGCCCAACGCGGGGCTCGAACTCAGGAACTGTGAGATCATGACCTGAGCCGAAGTCGGACGCTTGACTGACTGAGTCACCCAGGCAACCCTAAAATCTCTTTAATCTTCACAAAATAACAGCATGCTCTGTTTTATGGATTCAGTGCTAGTTTTGGTTCTCTGGCAACTGTTTTCTTTAGCATGATCTCCCATTGGTTACCACTCAGAGCATATCAACCAATAATCCCATCAAACCTGGAGTCAAATTTGTGGTCAAGGACTCTTGATTCATTCTTGAATCATAATCACTAACAAGTATCTTAATGTGGCTTGAGTCCTACTTGCCCCATATTTTCTCTGCCAGATGGTACTTCCGCATCAGTCAATAATAAAAAACCAAAGGGGGCGCCTGGGTGGCTCAGTAGATTAAGCGCCAGACTTTAGCTCAGGTCTTGATCTGACGGTTCGAGGGTTCCAGCCCCGCGTCGGGCTCTGTGCTGAGAGCTGGGAGCCTGGAGCCTGCTTTGGATTCTGTGTCTCCCTCTCTCTCTGCCCCTCCCCCACTGGGACTCTGTTTTTCTCTCATCTCTCTCTCTCAAAACTAAACAAACATTAAAATAAATAAATAAATAAATAAATACCAATATCCTATTTCTATCAACTGTATAACAGCATCAATTTAAAAAGAGAAATTTCTTTTTAAAAATTATTATATAGAAGCACGTTGCTAGAAAAGATGAGTAATCACCTTACAGCCTCTAAAATAAATTAAGATTTTTCTGTTACCCCAATATACTCTTCAACTACTTTGATACAATTTCTATACTAAGATGAAAACATACTTGCAAAATCTTTTATCCAAGCATAGTTTACAAAATGAAAATGAGCTAACTCCAGAAGTTGTAAGGAGTTACTATATTTGAGATCCAGGAGCAAATGTCTGATTAATATATTTAGAAACATTTGTCATTTTAAAAATCTATTTCTTCATGAGGTCACTTTTTTACATGGGTGTGTTTTATAAACTTACTTCAATTTTTTTTTTTTAACGTTTATTTATTTTTGAGACAGAGAGAGACACAGCATGAACGGGGAGGGGCAGAGAGAGAGGGAGACACAGAATCGGAAGCAAGCTCCAGGCTCTGAGCCGTCAGCCCAGAGCCCCACGCGGGGCTCGAACCCGCGGACCGCGAGATCGTGACCTGAGCTGAAGTCGGACGTTTAACCGACTGAGCCACCCAGGCACCCCTATAAACCTACTTCAAAATGAGTGTTCAAGGATTATGTTCTTTTGACATACAGATTCATTTAAAAATCATTTGCCCAAAGATGTCTTTGGTAAGGTTCAAAATACAAGTACTTTGTCAAAACCAGTATAAATCTCTGGATAAAACCGTTCGAAGATTGTATATGGCTGTTCAATTTCATTTTTAAACTGTAGTTGTTATTAATTGCACTATTGTTTTAATAACACGATTCTCATTAGTTTTTTCTATTGGTATTAAAGTAAGTGTTGGCAAGAAAGCAGATCAGCCAGAACTTTGATTCATTATTGATAAGGTGTTCAGTAAAATGGCTTTGGAAGACTGTTTGGCATTATCTTCTGGAGCTGACCACATGCAGATTCCATGACCTGGCAATTTCATTTCCAAGTACATACTTAACAGAAATGGGTTCCCTATCTCCACATTTCAACCAAAAGGTAAGAATTAGAATGTTCTTGACAGCCTCAAACTGGAAAAAATTTAAATGATCAACTATAGCATGAATAAATACATTCTGGTAGTGGGTAAAATGGGATAGTGTACAAAAAATAAAGAGACAAATGATTGTCAAACATTCCCGTATACGTTAAACACCCAAACAAAATGTTGAGTAAAAGAAGCCAGACACAAAAGACCATACACTGCACGATTCCATTTACATAACGTTCTAAATATGGGGAAAAGCTGCTCTGTGTTGTTAGAACTCAGAATATAGAAATAATTCTGAGATGAAAGCGGGGGGTGGGGGTGGGGGGTAGTGACTGGGAGGGACCGTGACACAGGTTTTTGGGTGCTGATGATAGTCTAGTGGGTTTTAATTGGTCTCAGGACCTTGACTGGTATTCATTGTCTCCTACTATCTTTTAAATTCTTCTCTCCCTCAGCAATCATATCTGGAGATCCATTAGTGTCTTACATGGTAGCAGGAGCCAAGCCTTGATTCCTGAGTGTTTTGAGCCCTTGGTAACCATAAACCTCTCAAGCCAAGGTCACTGTACCTGTCCATTCTCATTTGTAACTGGAATAAAGAGTATCAAGTAAGTACCCAAGTGGATCACCTGTATTTCGCTGTGTTCCTTCTGCTCCCCACTGCAGAAGAAATCCTTTCTCACTCTACTGATCAGCAGACCTCTGGCAAAATGGTGACTTATCTTCTCACATACTGGTCACTTGATATTAAGAGTCCAATGTGCCTACGTGGCAGCTGAAATTTATTTATAGTTCAAGGGAACCATTGATGTGTTACTGGCAACCATTCTCTCCAAGACCAAGCCTTTAAACCCTACAGGTTCTAGCAGTATAAGGATACAAACATATAATCCCACAGAAGATTCTTGGGAAGAATGGCAAGTGGGGCCATGCATGCTTCAACCTCTTAGTTTCTGTCTTATTCTTCATATTTCACAAACAGGACCATGTAGAGGAAGCTGATTCAGATATGGTGTCTTAAAGAATGAGACCTTCATCCGATTTCTCTATAGATCCAGCAGCTTCTGGCTAATTTAATGTATGATACAACCAGTATATCCCAAAGTTATGGGTCCATTCTTGCACCTACCGGTGAGTCCCCTGGTCAAGTGCTATGTTGCATGAGAATCTATGTCTATTATCAAACATTCATTAATTGTTCTAAGGAACCATAATAGCTTCTGGGAAATGGTACTGACAGGCAGGAAAAAAACAAACAAACAAAAAAAAACAGATGTCTATCTATGGCCACTGGCTCTTCTAGGACAAAAGAGGGGACCCATATAGTCTACCTTCCACCAAGGCCTATTGGCCTTTTCCAGGAATAGTGCCTTATCAGCATTAGTCTCTGTGGCTGGTAGATTACATATTCAAAGGTGACATCATGTAGGTCAGCCTTAGTAAGTGAGAAGCCATGCCACCCTATCTTCCACTGGCTACTCCATTCTTTCTGATCATCGTGCTAGTTCTGAGGTAACACTTGTTGATGCAGGTTCAATACTTATTGGTTCGGTGCCTTTTCTCCGACGGATGCTTTCTGGAGGGCATTTCTACGTGACACAAAAATCTCTACACTTTGGGCACGTTACCAGATGGTCATTCACATGACTTTACCCAAGACTTATCCTCTGAATTGCAGTCCTTTTCCTTCCAGGCTTCTGCACAGCTGGCTGGATTATTTGTCAGTGCCCAGAAAGCTATACATTCTCATCTCAGGCCACCGTTCTTTTCAAAAAAGTAGATGTCCAGGAGCTTTGCCCATTGGAAAGTTTTTTTTTTTTTTTTTCTCTGCACCATCTCTCAAAGCCATTTCCAAATGTGCCTGCAATGCAACCACTATCCAATATTGGCTTACATCAATTTATCAGCCTGATCCATCCTGCAACAAAGTTTGGGCTTTTTCCTACTCTTTCAGCTGGTCTTATAGGACTTTCCATAGAGCCATAGGAATGTGCTGGCAGAGAAGTATAGTTGAAACCATGGTGAGTGATGACATAAAGTTGTGGGCTATCAGCTCGATTCCTGCCCTCTGGTCTCACACAGGCTTGATACAAAATATACCATGTCCATATTATAGTAAACTGCTCCTGGATATGTCCAACTGTACCATTTGGCAAGTTCAAAAGCAGCCTACTTGTAATAGAAATTTTCAGATGTATTATCATTCAGTGTCCTATGATCAGTAGCACAGCAGGAGCTCTTTCTTTTTTTTTTTTTTTTCCAAAGAATTTTTAAGTGTATTTATTTTTGAGAAAAAGAGACAGAATGAGTGGGGGAGGGACAGAGACAGAGGGAGAGAGAGAATCCCAAGCAGACTCTGTGCCATCAGTGCAGAATCTAATGTGGGGCTCGAACTCACTAACCGTGAGATCATGACCTGAGCCGAAATCAAGAGTCGGACGCTTCACCAACTGAGCCACCCAGACGCCACAAGGCAAGATCTCTGTCTTGAAAGATGTAGAGTTCTTTGCTGTTGTTGGCCTGACCTTTCTTCAGAACCCCACTTAGACTTTCTATAAGTTCTATCCCACTGATGCTTCCAACAGCATGGGATCTTCCAGATCATGTGGCCCAAACAGGCAAACAGCTTCTACCACAGCCCGGATCTGCGACAGATCCCTTTCCTGCTTCCTGCCACATTCAGACTTGGCAGTCCTCTCTATCCCTCAGTATGTGAGTCAGAGAGGACTTCCTATCTATGGAACAAGTTGCCTTCATACCCAAAGAGGATGACCGGGCACTGAGTTGTTTTTTGTTTTTTTTGTTGTTGTTGTTCTTAATGTGGTAGGGCATTCAAGCTATAACAGTTTTTCTTTACTTTTAAAAGGATATCCTAAAATGTTTCCACATGCCTGTGGATCTTTGTAAATTTATCTCCTGCCTTCAGGACAGCATGAATCTTACCATCAAGCCAGCATCTTGACCATCATGGTATCAGCCACCCCTTGTTTGGCCTGTCCAATGTGCCTGACGTCATCAATATTATGTATCAAAGTGGTATTCTTCCAGATCTCCAGGAGGCCATGGATGCTTCGGATTATATTATGACAGAGTGTGGAATAATTAACACAATCCTGGGGTAAAACGGCAATAACTATCGGTGTTCTTGCCATAATCCGTTTCTACACCTACAAATGGATCCCTTGGTCACACGCTATGTGGTGTGAGAATCTATGCCTACGGATAAGGAATTCTTTAATTGCCTTAAGAAATCATAAGCCTCTGGAAGGTGGTACTGACTGGGGCTCAGCAGGCTCATATGAATGCAATCTGTTTCTGAATCTCTTTTCTGATTAGAATGGAAAATAATGCATTCCCCAAACCAGTGTCTGCATACCAAGTACTGGAAGGTTTAGTAATCATCTCTAACAGCAACACTATGTCCTACAAAACAGCTGCAACTGGGGCCACTACTCGGTTAAGCCTGTGGTAGTTTACGGTCAACCTCAAACTCCATCTTGTTTCAGCAGAGGCCAGAATGGTCAATTAAATGGAAATATCCTTTAGGAAAAGATGTCACTAATATCTATTCATCCTGCTAGGATGCAATACTGAGTATTTCTGCTTACTTGTTTTGTTTTTTTGTTTTTTGTTTTGTTTTTGGGGGGTTGGGTTGGGTTTATTTTGTTGCATTGTTTCATTTTGTCTTGTGTCTTACCATCTCGGTCAAGGTTAAAGGGCACTTGTAGAAACTTCGACTTGACTGCCTCAGATTTGATAGCTCTTATGGTTTTGGTGTGTCCAGATATGTTGCAAGGCCACTCTCTTCATTCATTGAGTCCAAATCTGAAAATTGGCTGAGATCCAGGAGCTCAAAGGGGGATCAAAGCTTTCTTAGTGCGATGAGTGCCCTTAGCCCCACAATCCTCTATCAATGCCTTCTTCTGATTACAGATAATATGTAGCACTCTCTTCGGCTGTCCATCTTCTGGCCCCCTAGAAAGACCAGAGTCTATTAACCATCTTTAAAGATCAAACCGACTCAGCTGCCCATCTATCTTGCCATTATAGTAATTGTAGTTCTCTGGTACCCTGACAGTTAAATACCACCCCCTGGCTTTCATTACTTTGGAGGCCTCATCACCCTCATGACCATGAATAAATTCAACAGTAAGACTGCCTAAGATCCATTGTCCCCTTATTTTAGAAATCAAATCCCTAAATTGTAGTTGAGAATTTACCTATCAAGCTATAGACCACATACCTAGTCTTTCCTACAGATAATTATGGCATTTGTGGCCAATGAGACATAAATAAATGTACTGGCTTATACTTCTAGGTGGCACCAGAAAGTAGGCAGTCATGAAACTTGCCTTCCCCTTTCTTCTTCTGGACATCAGCTGTACATATCAAACATAGTGGCATATCATTGTGAATGAGGTGAGGCTAGAGCAATGAGAACAAGACAGCTGGGGTTCCTAGAAAACCCTCATGGAATAGACATTCTACCAGTCCTGGATCACTGCCCCCACGAGAAAAAAAAACACTCTTCGACTTCTGTTTAAGTACTTTGAGTATTTTTTAGAGCACACGAATCTGTATTTTCATACTTATTGCTGCCATTTCATCAGAAACTCATTTTTTAACTAGACTCGGAATGCGAGGAAGGCCATCATAGGTACAGAGGAGGCAGAAGTCTGGAATCGTCTGGAGTTGAAGCATCACACAGTGAGTGACATCGCACCTATGCGCTTGCCCTGTGAACCTCAAGCAGCTATTGCGACAAAGTTGAGAACCTAGTAAACACATCCCCAGAGCACACTGCGTCCACCCAGGACACTGGCTTCTCGGTTTCTGCACATCTTCTTTGAATGGTCTTTGCCCCTTTACTCTCCCGCAAACAGCCACTCTCCTGTCACACTCTAGACTGTCATGACATTAACTCCTCAACTTTCAAAACCAGCCCCTCCTATCTTCCCAGTTCTGCCTCTAGTTACCAATTGCCCAAAGTATTTGAGCTGAAAAGGGGCTTTTCGTATTTTAAACCCACCATTTTTTTTCATCTTCTCTTTTGCCTTCCCATCTGCACGTTCCTCCTTAGGCTTGATAGTGACTGGTTATTATTATTTGGTCTCTCATCATCCTTTTGTTCAACAAACATTTATTGAGCAAGATAAATATACTACCAGGTGCTGCTCTGGGTGTCAGAGACGGAGAAGTGAACAAGACAGGAAAAAACAACAACAACCACACCTGTTCCTGTGGACCCTGCTTACTTTCAGTGCGCAACGGCACAGAAGTAAGCGGTCAAAATATATTCTTTGATACCTTCATCATATATAAAGGTATATCTTTATCTATTATGTATTATACCTCGATGGTTTTAAGTAAGGATTCACCAAGTTTCATCCTCAGCTCTAGTATGGGAAAAAAATCAGGCATTTAGTCCTGAGTTTTGAGTCTTTAAAAACTGAATGACTGGGGCAGCTGGATGGCTCAGCCAAGCATACAACTCTTGGTTTCGATTCAGGTCATGATATCACAGTCCCTGAGTTTGAGCCCCACATGGGGCTCCATGCTGACTGCAGAGCCTGCTTAGGATTCTCTCCCTCTCTCTCTCCACCCTTGCCCTACTCATGCTCTCTCTCTCTCTCTCAAAATAAATAAACTTTAAAAAAGATAAAAAAAAAAAAATTGGGGCGCCTGGGTGGCTCAGTCGGTTAAGCGTCCGACTTCGGCTCAGGTCACGATCTCACGGTCCGTGAGTTCGAGCCCCTCGTCGGGCTCTGGGCTGATGGCTCAGAGCCTGGAGCCTGCTTCCGATTCTGTGTCTCCTTCTCTCTCTGCCCCTCCCCCATTCATGCTCTGTCTCTCTCTGTCTCAAAAATAAATAAAAACGTTAAAAAAAATTTTTTTAAATAAATAAATAAAAACTGAGTAACTGAATAACTCCTGCAATATTATTTTTGGTGTCATCGAAATTTGAATGGATAATTATTACATAATCATATACATTGCCATCATATCTACTGTGTACAACAATGTCCATAATATGAACACAGAATTTTCGTATTATATATGTTTCAGGTGTCCAGCTTTATAATTCAACATTGACACACACTACAAAGTGATGAATGGTACTGAATTTGCAGCGATCATTTTGTAGCAAACAAATAATTTAATTCAAATTCATTGCTAATATTTTAATGTGCAATTTCAAATGTAGGTAACCATTCTATATTTTAGTAGGAATGAAATTCACTTCATATGCTTACTGCAATTCTCAGACATTTGATATATATTTGTCTATTATTGGAGTAGAAAATATTGTAACATTTAAATATGATTGTTACAGCTATTACTTTTATGAGAAAAATCAAATTTTAAGAAGTTTTAACTAGCTACCTAGTTATGTATATCTGCCATTATTACAAAATGGGAAGAGTGCATTAGTTATAGAACTTTAAAAGTAATACTCAGTTTGAGTCAATAGCCTATTAAGATTAAATAGTAAAAGGAAGAATAAGAATTCTAATATAGAGTATTCCTCATATTCAATATTAATCTATGAGATACTATTTAGTTTTTAATTACTAAATCCTACTTTTTTTCCCCCCTGTCTTTCAAGAACATGTCCTATTTGGATATTCTTCATCATTTTAAAAGGGCATTTAAAGTCAGAGGATCAGGGGCACCTGGGTGGCTTCGTCAGTTGGGCTTCTGACTTCAGCTCAGGTCACGATCTCGCGGTTTGTGAGTTCGAGCCCCGCATCGGGCTCTGTGCTGATGGCTCAGAGCCTGGAGCCTGCTTCGGGTTATGTGTCTCCTTCTCTGTCTGCCCCTTCTGCATTTGTACTCTGTCTCTCTCCGTCCCTCAAAAAAAAAAAAAATGTAAAATCAGAGGATCAATGGCTAGCTCAAAAGTCCATAAGGAGGATAGACAACAAAATCACATATGGCAAGACATCGGTATCGACAGATCCTTTTTGAGCTGCACATTATATAGAATATAAGAATAAGAGAAAACTAAGGCATAGAAAACAATTTGTTCTCACTAAAAAAAAAAAAATTAAGACATTCCAAAAATGCTTGAGGAAGAAAATTCCTTAACGTATTGACACTATGGATGCTTAAAATCTTAATCAAAATTCTTGCACATTTGATTGGCATAACATGGCAAATCTTTTTAGTAGCTGAAAAAGAAGGAATTTTAGAGATTTACGAAACACATCAATCCTAGGTTTGAAGTTCCTTTTGAAAAACAAGCTACCAAAACCATCTTTTTTTTCTTTTTTATATGTTTCCATACACATAAAAGTCTGTGATAATATTAAATGCATCTCTTTTTGGTCTGGTCCACCAGTCATTTGAATATAGAGAAACACAGATGATGTTTTTAAATGTTTAACAGCATATGAATCCATGATGAATTTGACAATGTTTTGTGTGTGTGTGTGTGTGTGTTGTTTTGTTTTTTACCAGCTGGTCAAAAAATTTCTGGATTTCACACGAATAACAACATGATGATTCTGATAAAAGAAATATTTACAGAATAGAAGTTAACACTCTGCAGTTGAATCTTCATAGACTGATTATAGTCTTGTGCAATATAAGAGAACTACTGGCCATTATCAGAGAGACAGTTGACGGCATTCCTTTTCAGCCAGAGACAAACTCCTAATACACAACAGATTTTCTTATCACCTTGCTATGCTCTTATATAATAAGTCCTAACGGAATGAAATAGCAGCAATTACCTGCTTAAAAACAGATTCTGGAGCAAAAGAATGTCTTGTGCTGTACTTAGCTTACAATAATACTGAAGTGAATGGACTTTTGTTTGCAGAGAAAACAGTTTATTTGCTGGAAACTACAAATAAACCTGATAAACCTTGACAATATATGTATTTCTCACCTGATAATTCCCATAGCATTCCACACCACAGCAGGTGCTAAAATTACTATCCATGCCATGAAAGCTGAGAAAAATTGAGAATTCGCTGAGAGCGAATTTAGTTATCTTTAAGCCATTTCTTCCCCATTTCCGTATTTCCAGATTCATGTCTCCTTGTGATTGTATAAGTGAAATAACATTTTCCTTAAGGTATTGTGTAGAGCAAAAACATCAGAAATAACAAATAATAAGTGGGGTAACAATCTCAAGTTTTGCTTCTGAAAATATTCAGCAAGCATCTTTTATTTAGCAGTATAAAAGGTAGAATTCATGGGATTATTTCAATGAAACTGCACCATCACCGTTGACAAAATCTTCTGATCTACAAGATGAAAATGAAATGCCTTTACCTAGTTATTTACTCATGTTGAGAAATGAAAACTTAAAAATCTATTGGGAATAACCAGATAACCCCATCACAAGTACCTTTTGTGAACACAGCTAAAAGGAAAAAAAAAAAAAAAAAAAAAGCAATCCTAGTCTTTGAAAGTGAGCATCTATTCAGTATCTCAAAGATGCAACATAGTCCTGCCTGAACTGTCTAGAATCTGGCAGTGAAGAAGGTATCGTTTCTGTTCTGTAAGATCAAGCTTTGTAAGATTGATGCCCTATACTTTTACTAATCAAGTTAAAATCATGTAAAACTAAATAATATTTAGATATAAATCAGATTTATTATTCTAAAACAGTGACACTCAGCTTTGGCCAGCTATTGCCTTAAACAGAAGTCCATTCAGTCAGGTGTGAGTTCTGTGCCTCACACACAAGTTATATACAGTAAAGCAAATCATAGATGAAGGCCGGAAAATGACTGAGGGTAGGAACAGAGGATGCCATGTTAGGTAGAGTGGTCAGGGTAGGCCTCACCATGCCATGCAGATATCTAAGAAAAGAGAAATCCAATGGAAGAATATCACTGAGGAAGGAAACTCACTGGTATATTCCAGGGACAGCAACCAGGCCAGTATGATTAGAGTAGAGCGAGCCAGAGGGAGAGTGGTGAAAGATGAGGTTGGAGAGAAAAAGGCCAGCCATATAAGCCCTACTGGCCCATATTAAAGACTTAGCAATTTTTCTTTTTATTAATTTTTTTTATTTTTTAATATAATTTGTCAAATTGGTTTCCATACAACACCCAGTGCTCGTCCCAACAAGTGCCCTCCTCAATGCCCATCACCCACTTTCCCCTTTCCCCCTCCCCCCCATCAACCCTCAGTTTGTTCTCTGTATTCAAGAGTCTCTTATGGTTTGCTTCCCTCCCTCTCTGTTTGTAACGTTTTTTCCCCTTCCCTCCCCCACGGTTTTCTGTTAAGTTTCTCAAGATCCACATACGAGTGAAACATATGGTATCTGTCTTTCTCTGACTGACTTCTTTCACTTAGCATAATACCCTCCAGTTCCATCTAACTAAGACTTAGCAATGTTTCTAAGCGAGATGGGAAACGATTGTCCTGCGTTGAGCCAAGCAACAATATGGATTGATCTGTGTTGTTAAAAGATCACTCTTGTAAATGACTCGGTGTTACAGTCTAGTGTCTAAGGTTAGAAGCAGACAAGAAATGCAAACAAATCCCCGTCAGAGACCCAGGGAAGACGAGATGAGATGCCCCAACTAAGGCAGGCAGGAAGCACAAAGGGAAAATGTCTCCTTCCTCTGCCTTTTATTCTATCCAGGCCCTCCATGGATTGGATGATGCCCACCCACCTTGGGAGGGCAAGCTACTGAGTCCACCAATTCGAATGCCAATCCTACCCAGAAAGACCCCAGACACACCTAAAATTAATGTTTAATCTGGACACCCGGTGGCCAGTCAAGTTGACACATAAATTAGCTGTCACCGGCATGTCACTAATATAGAAGCACAAGAAGAGACTGCTTCATCAGGTTTCCTCTAGACCTACCTACCAATTTTTCTGTATTACATTCTCCGCTCCTCCTTCCTTGTCAATAGGTCAATGTCAATGTCAACGTCCTGACTTCTCTTCAAGACCAAAATTCACACTTGGATGTCTACTGAATCCCTCTGACCAGCGCAGCATGGGAACTATCCCCACCTTAGCAACAACCACAAATCGCCGGGCTGCGGTCCCTTGGTAGCTACTTTGGAATGGTCCTTAACACTTAATCGGACAAATCCAAGACTACTTGTCTGTGCTCCTTCCCTGACTCCTCCCCTCCAACTTTCTCTTTGACCCACTTCATTCAAGCTTCTGCTTCTCATCCTGCACTAGATGCTCTTCCTCACTGACTCCTCTTGCCAACATCACAAGTTCTCCAGTTGTACCACGATGAGGGTGGGTTCTCCTACCTCACTGTATGTATGGCGTTGCTCAGCAGTGTTGGACTCTAACTCAGTAGCTTCTTCTCGAAACCCCTCCTTCTCTTGGATCCGGAGGTACCAAACAAACTGAGAAGTCAGACAGAGGGACAGATAAATAAAATACGATGCAGCAGGTGGCGTATTTCAGATTTGCAGGAAGGAGGAGGGATTACAAATGAAGTGTACTTTTTGCAGAACTTAGAAAATGAGAATCTTTTTAATGTTTTTTTTTTTTTTATTTTTGAGAGAGAGAGAGAGAGAGAGAGAGCGTGAGCAGGGAATGGGCAGAGAGAGAGGGGGACACAGAATCTGAAGCAGCTTCAGACTCCAAGCTCTTAGCACAGAGCCCGACACAGGGCTCGAACTCACGGTCCTTGACATCATGACCTGAGCCAAAGTTGGATGCTTCACCGAATGAGCCAAACCGACACCCCAGAAAAATGAGAATATTAACACGTTGGCGTACGTAACAACAAACACAAAGTATTTGCCCTAGAAACTCTCTCCATATATAAATACACATAATCAACGATAAATGACATCAAGCTCACCCGATGGCTAAAATTTTGTATTTAAAAAAAAGGGCAGTGTTTCCTGTTTCTTTGAAAGCAACAGGGTAACATCTAGTGATAAACCATAAAATAACTGAATATGTTTATGCTTTTAAAAAAAGTAGATGACAAAAATGCTGTGTGTATGACATTACAGTTCTCAGTTCTTTAATGCGGGGGGTGGGGGGCTGGGGGGGAATCAGCCTTTCTGCCCCAAAACAGAGTACTCCCGGAACACAAAGGCTGTATCTCCTACACGTGTTCATACCGAGAGTACAACGTGTTCAGTAATGATAAGTGAATAAAACTACATTAATTAACGCTAACAAGCAACTTAGGAAGTAAAAAAGCATTATTCTCCCCATTTTGCGAGAAGGAAACGAAAAACTAAGTAAACTTCCCGCATCACACAACTAGTAAATAAATACCTTTCCAATATCCCTACGCTTTATTTTCAAGTGTCTCTTTAGCTATTTATAAAACTCTGAATTTTTATTTAAAATGTTTTCATCAGTGAAAGTAAAAACATAACTCCCTCTGTATTAAAATTGGGACACTGGGTCTCAAGATGAATTCGGAAAAAAATCCTGTGGAGAATTTTACCATAAAAAGTAGGTTTTAGGCTTGAAGTTGCCAGCATCCTGCATTAGCATAATTCTAAGGCGCAAAGTCATTTTATTAAAATGTGCTTATTTGGAAGAGAAGAATCTCTTTTCAGAAAACAAAACAGGGCCAAAATTGAAAACTTCTAGAAACATGAGCTTTACAAGCTAAGCAAACAGAGCAACTCTTTTCATAAATATCAGAACACTAAACAGCAACTCCAGTTTCTAATTTTGAAGTTGCTACTCTAGTCATTTCATTTTCAAAATTTCCTTTGAAATGATATCAGTATGAAGAGTTGATTATTTTGAGTATAAGAATTGAAAGCCAACACAGCCATTAGTATTTGACATTTAGAGATTTGCAGCCACCTGAGATCCCCGTGTAAATATTTATGAGAAAAGTCTCCCTGGCTTTTATGACATGCACTTTTATTTACCAACTCCCAGCTCTGGTTCTGAATTCCCATCTTGAGGACAAACCCCTTAGCTCTCCCTGAGTTAGCAAGTCTTTTGAACGAGTGTGTAAACATTTTGCATTATTGCACCCAGTTATCTTTATGAAAATCTTTCAAGTTATGATGGCCTTTGGCTCATTCTTTGATCTCAGATGACAAAACTGAGGCACAAAATGCACAAATACCCAAGTGGTAAAAACATCCAGATGAAGTTAAGGATTCCTGTCCTCCAGAGGTGAGGCTCACTCAACATGTTACCTTTCATCAAGAGGATCCAGGGAAACAGAAAATAGATTTTTAAATCAATGTATTAAAGCAGTTAAAAAAAAAAAATAACCAGAGGCATGCCAGGTCACCTGGATGTGTGAAGAGCATTAAAAAACAAAACAAAACAAAACAAAACAAAAAACCCTTTCATTATCAATTTCAAAATGAAAGAAGGTAAATGCCTAAGGAAAACTCTGAGTTTTGCTTTCTACCAATTAGCTGTATATTTCACCCAAATATTTTCCATTTTCCCAACCTGGTGTGTCAGTTATCTCTTCAAATATTCAAATTCTCTTTCCCCACAGCACTGATGCATGTATGCCATTCTAAAAAGTTGTAATTACATTCCGCTTTAAAAAGGAGTTTGTATGTAACACTTTCTCTTCTGAGTACTTGAGCTCCCTATCTCTTCGTAGCTTCTGTGTATCCCCATTAAAGGAACTATAACTTATTCTTTCTTTATAAGCCTTTAAAATGTTATACACAGTGAATGAAAAAAAAATATTGTAAACCTTGATTATATAATGAAGGGGAAACACTGAGGCATTCAGTTTTAGTGAGTACGCAGTTTTGACCACACCCCGTGTCCTGCAACATTCTTAGTAGAAGATTTAAAAGATGTGATCGGTTCTGGTGATTACGTAGATGGTGCGTCTTACAAATCCAAGCTTCTCTCTCCACTTCTGCCATCATTACCTTGGTTCCAGGCTCCAACTTTTTCTATTCATATGACTGCAAAGCCTCTATGATGGAGTGCATTTTCCAAAGATGGCTGTAAATTCTCCTATCCCACACATGCTTTTCTGGAACCTTGCTACTTACTCACCAACAGGGGCAAACCATTTCCCCCTTGCTTGAATCTGTGTGCTTTTTTGACTTGCCTATAAGCAATAGAATGCTATGTAAAGAACTCTATGTGGTTTCCAAAGCTGGATCATAAAGCGTGACTCAGCTTCCACTTGTTTGTTAAAATACTCACACCGTACTCGGAGCCCTGAACCACCCTGTTCAGGGTGGAAGTCACACTGTCCTCAGGCAGCCATACTGCAAGGAAATGGAGCCTAGGGAGAAGCCACAGATAGGTACTCCAGTAGGCAGTCCTAGTCTTTTATTCCTCACGGTCCAGGGACTGGCGATGTGAGTGAACAAGCTTTCATGTGACATCAGCTCCCTGCCATCGATTCACCCGCGACACCTGCAGCTTGCAAATTTTTGAAGCCCAGATGTCATGGAACATGACGAAGCCATCCATATTGTACCCTTTCTGTATTCCTGACCCACAGAATCCATGATTATTTTAAGCTACTGTGTTGGAGGGAAATTGGTGATGCAGCAAAAGCGACAAGAACAGCTTCGAAACAAGATGCAATGGACTGAATGTTTGTGTTGCCCCAAAATTCGTATGTTAAAATCCTAAGCCCCCAGTGTGACAATATTAGCAGATGGGCCCTGTAAGAAATGAATAGGTCATAATGGCAGAGTCCTCCCGAATAGGATTAAGGATCTTAGAAAGTGGACCCTAGGGGCACCTGGGTGGCTCAGTTGGTTAAGCATCTGACTCTTTATTTTGGCTCAGGTCATATCACCGTCATGAGACTGGCCACCACAAAGGGCTCCATACTGAGTGTGGAGCATTCTTGGGAATCTCTCTCTTCCTCTTTCTCTGTCCCTGCCCCATTCGTGCTCATGCACATGTGGGCTCTCTCTCTCCCTCTCTCCAAATAAATAAATAAACATTAAAAGAAGAGGAATAAGAGGAAGAAGAAGAAGAAGAAGAAGTAGAAGAAGAAGAAGAAAATAAAAGGGACCCCAGAGAGCTCTGTCATCCCCTTTTTACCATGTGAGAATACAAGGACAAGTTGGTAGTCTACAACCTAAAAGAGAGGTCTCACCAGAACCTGACCTTGTTGGCATCCTGATCTTGGCCCTCCAGCCTCTATAAATGTGAGAAATAAATTCCTGTTGTTTATAAGGCAACCAGTCTAAGGTTATTTGTTGTAGCCATCCAAACTCAGATACAGGAGGTCCTACTTCTGATCCGATCTCCCTGTGACTTATTTCCCACAAAGTCGTCAGTACCATCTATTTTTCAATGATGAAAAGTTAACCACGCTATTCCCTACCTGACTCTCCTTTATCAGATCCTCATTGCTTGCCCCTGTAAATTCTTTGTCTTCACCTTCACTTGGATCCTCAACATGGAGCAATAATCCTTCATTCCTTCCATGGTCAATAACCAGTCTCATTGTCCCAGGGTTATTCTAAATATTTATCATCATCAAGTCACGATTTCCATAACTATCAGTCAGGTATATTGCCACTTACCTCAACAAGAAAGCTAATGAGGGGCACCTGAGTGGCTCAGTCAGTTGAGCATCCAACTCTTGATTTCGGCTCAGGTCATGATCCCAGGGTCATGGGATCAAGTCCACATCAGGCTCCATGTTGTACATGGAGTCTGCTTAATATTTTCTCTCACTTCCTCTCTCTCTCCCTCGGCTCCTTTCCTCCATTTGCATGTGTGCTCTCTCTCTCTTTCTCTCTCTCTCTCAAATGAGAAAGAAAGAAAGAAAAAAAGAAAGAAAGAAAGAAAGAAAGAAAGAGAAAGAAAGAAGGAGGGAAGGAGGGAAGGAAGGAAGGAAGGAAGGAAGGAAAGAAGGAAGGAAAGAAGGAAGGAAGGAAGGAAGGAAGGAAGGAAGGAAAGAAGGAAGGAAGGAAGGAAGGGAAAGTGAATGACATTCAGGGGATAATCAATTGTCAATGCCCCATCCAAATTTAGTTACATACACACATATCTTTGTTTCTTTCCCGACTCAGTAAGTAGTCTCTTTCCTCTGCCTAATGCAGGATAATCAATCCTATGCCTTTGATCCCATTTTCCACCATTACTTCTGGAAACTTCTTCCAACCAGTTACTCTATTGCCAAAACCTTCTAACTCTCCTTAACTCTTGGCCCTTTAGGTGAATCTTTAAAAATACTCATATTTCTCCCATCCTTAAAAAAAAAAAAAAAGGAAAGGCAAATGCCCCCTCAGGACAAAATAGAGAGCCTAGAAATAAGCCCCACATTTATATGGTCGATCTACAACAAAGAAGGGAAGAATATACAATGGGGAAAAGACAGTCTCTTCAACTAATAATGTTGGGAAAACTGGACAATAACATGCAAAAGAATGAAACCGGGCCACTTTTTTACATCACACACACAAAAAAATTCAAAATGGATTAAAGACCTAATTGTGACAACTGAAATCGTAAAAATCCTAGAAGAGAGCACAAGCAGTTATTTCTCTGACATGAGACGTAGCAACATTTTTCTAGATGAGTCTCCTGAAGCAAGGGAAATAAAAGCAAAATCAAACCAAAATAAAATCAAATAAAAATAAAAGCTTTTGAACAGTGAAGGAAACAATTGACAAACGACAAGGCAACCTACTGAATGGGAGAAGGTATTTGCAAATGATATATCTGATAAAGGGATTCTATCCAAAATATATAAAGAATTTATACAACTCAACACCCCCTCCAAAATTAATAATAATAATAATAATAATAATCTCCCTTAAAGATCAACAGAGGACCTGAGTAATTTTTTTCCAAAAAAGTGATAGTGATAGCAGATAGACACATGAAAAGATGCTCGACATCACTAATCATAAAAAAAATGCAAATCAAAACAACAATGAGAAATGATTTTACACCTACCTAGAATGGCTAAAATCAAAAATATAAGAAATAACAAGTGTAGGCAAGGATGGGGAGAAAAAGGAATTTTGTTCACTGTTGGCGGGAATACAAATTGGTGCAGCCACTGTGGAAAACGATGTGAAGTTTCCTCAAAACGTTAAAAATAAAATGGCCATGGGGCACCTGGGTGGCTCAGTCGGTTAAGCGTCTGACTTTGCCTCAGGTCATGATCTCACAGTTCGTGATTTTGAGCCCTCTTTGCTGTTGGCGTAGAGCCCTCTTTGGATCCTCTAGCCCCACCTCTCTCTGCCCCTCCCCCATTTGTCCTCTCTCTCTCTCTCTCTCTCTCTCTCTCTCTCTCTCTCAAATAAACATTAAAACAATTTTGTTTTAAAGAAAATTGCCATATGATCCAGTAATTCCAATACTGGATATTTATCCAAAGAAAATGAAAACACTAATTTGAAAAGATATATGCAACCCTATATTTATTACACCATAGTTTATAATAGCCAAGATATGGAAGCAACCCAAGTATCCATCGATAGATAAGTGTATAAAAAGATGTTGTACGCATATACAGGGGAATGTTACTCAGCCATAAAAAAGGATGAGATCACCACTTGCAACAGCATGGATGGACCTATAGGGTATAATGCTAAGTGAAATAACTCAGAGAAAGACAAATACTATATGATTTCAATCATTTGTAGCATTTAAGAAACACAATAAAAAAAGAGACAAACAAACAAAGACTCTTAAGTACAGAGGATAAATTAGTAGCTGTCAGAGCAGGGTGGGGGTAGGTAAAATAAAGGGGATTAATAATACCCTTATCTTTCTGATAGCTGAGCAATATTCCACCATATATATATACCACATATTCTTTATACATTCAACATTTGAAGGACATTTCAGCTGTCTTCATAGTTTGGCTATTGTTGATAATGCTGCTATAACCAGTGAGGTGCATTTGCCCCTTTGAATCTGTCAGCCACCAAAATGATCAATATCTTGCCATTTGCAACGATGTGGGTAGAGCTAGAAGGTATTATGCCAAGAGAAATCAGTCAATCAGAGAAAGATAAATACCATATGATTTCACTCATATGTGGAGTTTAAGAGACAAAATAGATGCACATATGGGAAGGGGAAGGAGAAGAGAGAGGGAAACAAACCACAAGAGGCTCTTAACTATAGAGAACAAACAGGGATGATGGAGAGGGGGTGGGTGGGAGTTGGGCTAGATGGGTGATGGGCATTAAGGAGGGCATTTATTGTGATGAGCACTGGGTATTGCATGTAAGTGATGAATCACTGAATTCTACTCCTGAAACCAACATTGCACTGTATGGTAACTAAATAAAACTTAAATAAATAATAGTAATAATTTTTTAAAAAGCAAAAAAAAAAAGAGTACCCTTATCTTGATGAGCACTGAGTAATGTATAGGATTTCTGAATTACTATGTTGTACGCCTGAAACTAATACAATACTATGTTAATTATACTTCAATCCCTTCAAAGAAATAGACAACAACAACAAAAACAAAAACAAAAGAACTCCCCCTTAAAACCCTTCTCTCTTCTCTCCTAGATATCAATCTCTAGTAAACTGTAGAACTTGGCTACCAAATGTTCCCATGATTGCATGTACATCACTTTGCCATGAGATTTTGACACTCCTCCACCAGTAGAGAGAGTCTATCCCTCTACCCCTTGAACCTGGACCTCTATGTAATTCACTTTGCCCGATGGAATACCGCCAACATGAGAAAAAACTCCAGCCAGCCTCCAGGTAGGAAGGCCCAGTTATTTTTGACATTACAGACGTCACAGCCCTCCCAGCAGGTTATACCCGGCCCAGGTATAACCAGGTGCGCAATGCAGAACGGGGTTCAACTGTCCCAACTGAGCCCAGACCGAATGAGTGACCCACAGAACTGTGAGCGAATTAGCGATTGTTGTTTCAAGGCAACAAGTTTTGTGATGGTTTGTTATGCAGTAAGTGAACTGATGATGTAGCAGTTCATACCCAAAAGTGGGATGCTGCTGTAATAAAACTCCAACACAGGTGGCATTGGCTTTAGAGCCAGTTGGCTGGGAAAGCAGAAAGGACACTGCTAACAAAGGTAATGAAAAGGTGAACAATTGGTAAGAAAATCTCTAAAACAGGTTGGAAAATGGTGATCTTTCTTATGAGGTAGGCAAACGATTGTCAAATTCTCATCTGCAGTACCTTGGAGGGAAGAATATATACCCATCGAAGTGTAGATTTGGCTAAGGATATTAGCAAGAAGAATGCCAAAAGTACCAACTAGCCCCTCTTAGTGACGTGTGACAAGAAGAGGGAAATGAACAAAGGAGCTGTTCCAATTAAGTTGACTGTTGACCAAATAGAGAAGTCCCTGGATGTTCTCGGTTGGAAAATAAAAATTAATTAAGTAATTAAGAAATTCTGGTCTCCATCCAGCTAAAAGTTTCTAAAAGCAAAATACAGCCTCAGGCTAAAGATCAGATGGAGACTGTAGCTGTAAGGCCCTCTGTTAATACCTTAGAAAGATTCGGGGTTGTGGGCCTCAGATCTTCTCATGGAGAAAAAGCGCTTCTTAAAGGTCATCAGGGTGTCAAAGTAGAAAGAGGACTGTATCCAAAAAATTGTGGGTTTTTTTTTTATCTAATGAAGTTGACTTTAGTAGGATGTACAGAAAATCTATAAAGTAGTTAAAGGAACTATAACAATATGAACTAAAAGAGACTGAGAGAGTTAACAGTGAAAGTTTGAGTCTCCAACTTTCTATGGCTAAGCAGTAAAGGAAAAAAAAAAAGCTGCTTAGCTGCAAACACAGGCCATCTCCTACGTAAAAAGAAGGGCATCTCAGAAGCCAGAACGAGAATCCAAAGAGCAGAGCCAAGAGCCTAAGAGAATTATTAGACGAGGCAAGGAAGCGGAATAGGACTTGTGCGAGAAATACTTGCTGTCCCCAGGCTTGCAGAACCTGTTACCTTGTACCTTGCCAGGTTGCAGGATTTCTATGACATAATGACTGCTCTATCTTTCCCGTTCCTGCTTTCATAAAAGAGAGTGATTCCTAAAATCACTATGTGTATGCATCGTATGGAACCTGGGAGCGGGGAGGGGAGTGGCAGATAACTTTTAATTTTTTGTGCACAGGTCTATATACAAGAGGAAATAGCTAGAGGGTCTTACTTTCATCCAGACCTTTGAGCTTGGGCTCAGGACTTTGAACTTTAGGCTTGATGACAAAATCAGAAGAGAATTTTTGGGTCGTGGGATGCACGTAACATATTTAGCACAGGAGAGAAATACGTATGATTTGTGGCCCTAGAACACATGGCAGTAGGCTAACAAATGGCCAGAAATCGTTCTTGGTCCTGCACGCATGCCTTTCTGCAGTGTGACGCCAGCCCTCCTCCCATCAAGACAAAAGTCTGACCCTCTGTCCCTGGAATACCGGCTGACCCCATGGTTTGTTTGGACTCTGAGAATATGGCAGAAATAAAACTGAACAAATCTGAGCATAGGTCTCAACGTGTGTCACATAGAACAGGCTTCTCTTGCAATGATGTCATCTTGTGAACACGCTTGATTGTCTTGAGAATAAGAGACTCTGTGTGAAGACAGAAGTCTATCTACCCCAAATATCCTATACACCTGAGCTGATGCTCCAGGCACAGGAGTAGCCTCAGCATCACAGGAAGCAAAAAAGACCCATCTTGTCTGAGCACAGCTCAAAATGTCAGCCCACAGAACGGTGAGTAAATTAAAATTGCTGTTTTACGTCCCTATGTTTGCGGATGATTTGTTATGCACCAATAGATAATCAATACAGTCGTTCTTTGTATCTGGTAAGACTAGCGTCTTAAAAGAGCTTTATTTTAAATCCATTACTTTACTTCCCTTTTTCTCTGCTTTGTTTAGAAACTTGCATCCACGTGCATGGTTTCGAAGCTGCAAATAATAATATCGTATCCGGATGTCAGAGAATCCATACCTCTAAGCACTCCACTTTGAAAAACTTGTTTTTTTTTTTTCCTCCTGTGCAATGGGACGCATGATGGCAGTGCCTATCACATACAATTTATCTTGAGACTTAATTGAACTAATACATAGAACATACTTTAAAAGGTACCTAGGGCATAGCAAATGCACGAAGTATGTTGCATATTGTCTACTAATCATTATTATCCTTATCGCTAACCTCGTCCTACTGTTAAATTGTGTATTTTAGTATCATCCATAATCAGAACTTTTTAACTAGTAAAGGAAGTAAATTAAAATTTAATACTAGAAATCGCGAAGTTTATGATAGTCTAGGAGAGAACTTTTGAAAAACGGAGAATTTTCTTAGAAGGATCCTAAATTAGGAACTAGATAAGAGCCAGTCTGCTAATGATTTGTTTCTGCATTGACTTGTATGCTAGTCAAAAAAAAAAAAAAAATCATTACTGTTGTCAAGCTAGAAAGGACTCTAGAGATATCCAGCCTAAATCGGGCAGGCTGATATCCAAAGAGAATACATGATTTGTTTGAGAGCACGCTGGAAGTTACTCTCAGGCTTGGCACTGAGACACAAGTACCAGCTGGGGACGCTGTGCACGATGGTCTGTTTCTTTCACTGCACTAAACCCAAACACCGAACCTCATGCGATCATCAGAAGTAGTGTCAAGGCTAAAACATTTCTGCAGGGTGTTCTAGATTCTGCTCGAGATGCAACAAGTTGCAAGCACATCTTTCCCACTCTTACAAAAAGAAAGCAGCCTGGATATATGAATTCAAAATTTTCTTGACCCTCCTTGAGAGCTGAGTGCACAGGGCAACCAGCTAGCAGGGAAATCTCAAAATAGACAAATCCCAGCAGGGAGAGGCAAGACAGTTGCTTACCAGAGACACTAATAAACATAATTCAGCTGTAACCATCAATAAACTGGTAAAGACAAAATGTTGGCTACTGAGAGAATATAGAACTGTTGGAGGGAGGTGCAAATACAAATGGAATTCCCAGCTACTTCTGGACCCTTCTCCATAGGTCAACACAAACATGTGGAACAAGAGACCTGAGAAAGTGTCTCCCATGTCACAGTCTGGTTGTAGGAAAACAGCCACCATGAGAAAGGAACAGAACCCCACTCAGTGGCTTCTCCCCTGTGCCCGCATGGAACAAAAGCCTTAAACTGATGGGAAAGAGGCAAATATTTCTGTCTCTTGAGGATACTAGTGAAAACTCATTCCAACAGGGGCAGGAACAGAAAAAAAACCCTCAGTACCCGGAAAAGGGATAAGTTGTCCAGAACTACAGCCAGGAAAGGGATAAAAGCACCGATCTGATTACATCCCCAAGATCCAGGGGTGCCTGCTCAGGACTGAGGCTTCACTAGGAGAAGAGAAGAGAGGTCCCGCCAGCCTGCACGTGAGTCTAACCAGCATCTAGCAAGAAAGAGAGGAACACCACCCACCAGCCATGGTGCAAGACCAGAAGCAAAAGTGAATCAGAAACAGGGGTTCTTAAAGCTGAGGGTAGAACTGACATGGAAGGAAACCCCGTGAAAGGGCCACTGCCCCTAGGAAAACAAGGGAGAACCAGCGAATTTGATGGCTGTAATATGCTGAGATTAACCAGAACAACCAAATATCCCAAATGCTGATTAACTCCTGGCTAAGTTGCCCCATACTCCACAAGTAAAGGACTAGAAGGAGAGTCATGCTCATTTCCAGGCATAAAATCTATTTACCTCCGCGTCTAGTACCCTGCATAAGATTCTTGGCTGTATTTTCCCGGGTTCTCCAGAGAAACAGAACCAATAGGGTGAGCGTCTGTGCATGTGTGTGTGTGTGTGTGTGTGTGTGTGGATAGGTAGATAGATAGATATAGATAGATAGATAGATAGATACAGATAGATGATAGATAGAGATTGCTTATAAGGAATTAGCTGATGCAATGATGGAGGCTGACAAGTCCCAATATTTGCAGGGTGAGTCAGCAAACCGGAGAACTAATGCTGTAGTTTCAAGCACAAAAATTTACAACCTCAAGACCCAAGAAGAGCTGATGTTTCAGTTATAGTTTGAAGAAACAACCACAAATTTTCCAAAATTAATGGCAAACACCACACCCCAGATATAAGAATCTTAGAGGACACCAAACAAGAAAAGTACCAGAGGGGGAAAGAAAGAAAAAACAAATAGACAATAATAATAATAATAAGCCTTATGTGGATATATCATTCAGACTGCTAAATCCAAAGACAAATTCTTAAAGACAGCCATAGAAAAAAGACATGCCGTCCATAGGAGAATAAAGATGGGAAATACACAACACTTCTTGTCAAAAACTAAACAAGACAGAAGACAACGAAGAGATATCGTCAAAGTGCTAGAAGAAATAAATAAATTAATGAAAATATCTTTCAAAAATAAAAGAGAAATCGAGACTTTCCCATGTAGACATAACGAAGAAAATTAGTTGCCAGGAGATCTGCATTACAAGTACTGTTAAAGGGAGTTTTTTTTAAGAACTATGACAGGAGACAGAAATCTGGGTATAAACAAACAAAGAAACGACAGGAAATGGAGCAGACAAAGTAAAATAATTTTTTTTTTTTTTACTCAAACTGTCTTAAAAGATAACGGACCATTTAAAGAAAAAAATGGTAGCGATGCGTTGTGTATTTATAGCATTTATAAACATAAAACGTGCAATAATAGCACAACAAATGAAAGAATTTGGAACACACTGTTCTAATGGTTCACACTACATGTGAAGCATATAAACCATTTGAACATAGACTCTGATTAGAGATGTGCATTGTAAATCCTAAGGCAACAACTAAAACAACACAATTCAGTGTCCTTCCTATCGTTCTTGGTTTTGCCACAATAATAAAGTATTTAAATATCTAGGCATAAATGGATGACTATATGCCTAATTTTCCTACCAGATATTTACTGCTTGTAGGTATTGTTTATTTGTATAAACTTCTTAACTTTATCTAACTCGTGCAAATGCTTCCAATTAACATGCCTATCTATACCAAATAATTAAGCACTTATTCAGTTATTATCTAAGGGGGAATTGTCTTTTTACAAAGACTGTAATTTTCTTGATATTAGGAGCCTTGCTTTGCTTTTTAAATCTTAAATCTACCCAGGGTTCTCAGCACATGACATGTGTTAAGCCAAGTGTTATTTATAAATGAAAGCCCTGATGGTAGATGGTGGGTTTTTCTTTACTTTACCTTTTTTTTTTTTTTTTTTTTTTTGCTGTGTCCATTCTTAGCTCTGCCCAACCCTGACCTGTAACCACCAGCACCAATGCTAACATAATGCAGTCTCATCTGTCACAGGGCCATACATGTCAACCCTAAATGCAAATTCAACTTATATTTCTCATCTTCACCCTACCTTGCTTCTCAACAAAGAAGATAAGCTTTTGTTAATGGTATCAGTCCACTTTGTTTCCTTTTGAAGTCCAGCGGGGAATCAATAAAACAAAACTGGATGTCAAGGAATGTCGTGATGCTCTTGAATGTAAGTGGGAAGCTAGTTAGACTGGATGAACTGCTTTTATGTCTAAAATTCTGCAATTTGCTTTTTCTATGTCCATCCAAAATGGCAACCCATGTCACGAAGAAAATATCGCGGTTGTAACGGAGACAATGAGCTGTTAATAAGGTCTATCCTTATAGCCAGGGACTTGACTGATGGCTGAGTTTTTATTTATTTGTTTGTTTGTTTGTTTATTATTTATTGGTGGAGGAAGTCAAATCTTCTCCAAGTGGAGGCACATGAAACGTACTCAGTTTTTGAACCTCGGGTGGCTTATACAATAGATGGAAACACGACTGGGAACCAAAGACAGAGGATAGAGAGTTTGGGGGCTAGGTTGATATATTTTATTATCTAACACTAGAAAGGAATGCTGGCAGAAACCAAAAAAGGCAGACTAAAATTTTCATTTGTCTATTGGATGCAAATACTGAAACAAATGAATACCAATTGATGAAGGAAATACTAAGAAATATGTGAACTTAGACATGCTTTTCTCCACCCTGGCTGTGAAACCACAAAATGAAAATTCATATTTTCAGGAATGAATAAAGAAGAAGAAAATAAAAGCTCTGATTTTTAGAGGAGCAAACTTCTTTTTTTTAACATTATATTAATAAGTTAAAACATTTATCAGCTTCTGGTATATTACTCTAATTGTGGTTATTTTAAGACCACAAGTTTCTAAATTACTCACATAAAACAGATCCTGCTAAAACTTAACTTTCAAAAAGTAAAGCCGTTAAATCTCTCAAAATGCATGTTTTTTAATATATTAATGGCCCATTCTTCTATGAATCTTACTATGTTTGACATCTTAATGATAATGAAATCAATTTCCTAAACTTGTTTTCTTTTTTACTGTGTATTCCAAGACCATTCTAATGAGATATGTGAAAGATACAGAGATAAAATGTGTCAAAACTGAGAAAAATTGTGTCCTATGGTTATGCCAATTATCAGTTCTCCAGCTACTATCTTTGTCACTCCTTTGTATTATCAATACTACTTTGGAGGTTTTTAGACACATAATATCTTAATAAAAAATAGAATTCTAATATAGCTTCCCCTGCTATCTGAAAATAGAGCATTCCTATGAAAACTTTCTCATGCCAAAATGGCATAAAGTGAAGAGTATTCCCTGCTTTACACCCCCTCACTTTTTTTTTTAATTTAAATTTTAGTTAACATTCAGCACAATATTGGTTTCAGGAGTAGAATTCAGGGATTCATCACTTACATACAACACCCAGTGCTCATCACAACAAGTACCCTCCTTAATGCCCATCCCCCATCTAGCCCATCCCCCACTTCCCTCCATCAACCCTCATTTCGTTCTCTACCATTAAGAGACTCTTAATGTTTGTTCCTCTCTTTTCTCTTTTTTTTTCTTCCCCTCCCCATGGGTTCATCTGTTTTGTTTCATTTCTTCAATTCCACATACGAGTGAAGTCATATAATATTTATCTCTCTGATTGACTTATTCTGCTTAGCATAATACATTGTAGCTTTATGCACGTCATTGCAAATGGCAAATTTCATTATTTTTGATGGCTAAGAAATCGAATGTAGATATATATAGAGAGAGATAGATAGATCTCGGGGATCATAAGATAGTCCTATTTTTAGATTTTTGAGGAACCTCCATACTGTTCTGCAGAGTAAGCTGCACCAATTTGCATTCCCACCAGCAGCGCAAAAATTTTCCCCACTCTGCATCCTTGCCAACACCTGTTGTTTCTTGTGTTGTTAATTTTAGCCATTCTGACGGGTGTGAGGTGATATTTCATCATGGATTGGATTTGTATTTCCTTGATGATAAGTGATGTTGAAGATCTTTTCATGTGCCTATTCATGTCTTCTGCCCACTTCTTCACTAGATTATTTGTTTTGGGGGTGTTGAGTTGTTAAATAATTTAATAGATTTTGGATACTAAACCTTTATCTGATACGTCATCTTGCAAATATCCTCTCCTATTCTGTAGGCTGTTTTGTTGATTGTTTCCTTTACTGTGCAGAAGCTTTCTATCTTGATGAAGTCCCAATAGTTGATGTTTGCTTTTGTCTCTTTTGCCTTAGGTAACATGTCTAGTAAGAAGCTGCTATGGCCAAGATCAAAGAGTTTGCTGCCTGTGTTCTCTAGGATTTTGATGGTTTCCTGTATCACATTTAGGTTTTTCATCCATTTTGAATTTATTGTTGTGCATGGTGTAAGAAAGTGTTCTAGTTGCATTCTTTCGCATGTTGCCATTTTTTAAAGCCCTACATTAGTACCTGGTTTTTGCTAACTGAAGGGGACTTTTGCTTTTGTTAAAAAAAAAAAAAGGGCCTTTACCCTACTAATGTCAGTACCTAATTCTAAGTATAGTTACCCACTCTTTAGTAGCACAACGTTATAAAGAAGGCCGATTAATAAATTCCTTTCCAGTGCTTGGTGTAGTGTTATATGCTTAAAAATGTAAAGAAATACTCTAGCAAGCTTCCACACACACAACACCCACACATAACTTTGTCAAGGCTTGCCTGTACCCTTATTTTTGTTGCTATCAGTATGAATTCAATCCAAAATTTACATCCCTATAAATTCCTGTGACCAGTGGCCTCAAAACAAGAAGTTACAATTGGATCTTCAAGGACCTCCCACAGATACATTTCCTCAGAGATGCTTTTACAATATGTATCTAGTTCCTATAGGTTATTTCTTTGGTAATGGTGGTTTAGAAATTAGCTCTAACATTACTGTTACCTCACTGATCGGTAATGTGATTTGGGCCATTAGCAAAATCATAATTGTGCTATTATTTACAGGTTGATTCAGCTATACTCTTTACTAAATGCCTATGATGCAGTCAGCACTATGTTAAGCAATTGAAATACAATGTTAACCACATAAGACGTTTTTTCACGGTCTCTGATCTTACACAGGATGTGTGGTCAAAAAGACAATAATGCTGAGAAAAAAAATGTTAGTTTTTTGCTAGATAATGGAGCATATATCAGCGGGGACCCCATCTAGCCTAAGAGACCAAGGAAAGACTCTCAGACAGTGTGATATTTAAACCGACATATTAAGAATTTAGCTAGGTGAAGGGATCAGGGGAGTAGAGGAGAGAAGAAAGCAATACATTCTTGGCAATCGAAAAAGTATTTTAGCAGGATCAGAGACAATACGAGTTAAATACACTAAAAGGTGGGGAACACAGAAACAAGAGTCTATAAGAATGAACCAAAACAAACTATTTACTGTCATGTAACTCATGCTAAACAGTGTTTTATGCTAAGTACGAGTACTGAGTGGCTTCATTCAGAAGGATGATATAATTAAATCGACATTTTCAAAAGATTATTCTCTGTGCATCAATTTTTCATATGCAAAAGGGCTAACGTGGTCCCTTGTAGCTTTCAAATTCTGTGAGACACAAATTACAAGTCTTGGCAGATTTGTTCAGCAATCCGTATATTGGAGTAATTGTCATTCCAAAAGACCATTGGCTTGGGTAACAAAATCCATTATCGGAGAATGCCTATGGTGAACTGATTCTGGAAAGAGACATGAGCTCATCTCCCACTTCCCTTGGGCAAGACAGTGATGGCAGGAGAGCGGATCTGTCCAAAAGTAATTCTGTACACTGTCTCCCACCCTATTCTCATTCCTATTTTGGTCTTGCATGCAGGGTGTATATTTTTGTTTTCATTAAAAAACAAGAGGCTATGGTCCTGAGTCCTTCATACCAGGGAGATTATAAATGAAGATCATAATGATAATATGAATAATATTTTAGTGCAATGTGCCAGGCACTTTGTTAATTATTTTTTGATGGAATTCTCATTGGAGCTCATCAACCACTGTAGGCGTTGTGCACTGTCATTATTCTTCCCATTTTAAAGATAGGCAACTCATACATAGAAAGTTACTTCTGTTGCCCCAGTTCATTCCTTGTGAGGTTCTAGCAAAATCCGCATCCCAGCGTTCTCTAGCCCTTTGGAACTTTATGCTCTAGGGCATCCAACAACAATAGATGGGGTCCCTCACATGCACACTCTTGTACTATTTAAGTTATGTTTTGTGGAGTGAAGCAGAAAGGAGTGCAAAGGTGTCTCTGAAAACATGGGGTCCATCAGGCCTCACCTACATGTACAGAAGCCACTGCCTTTACCCTCGTGATCCCTGTTCCCAGCTCTGCACCTCAGTGTTTATTAGGAAAAAAGGCGCATTTAGGGATCTGACTAGTATTTCCATTCCCAGTAATAAGCTGGTTTACAAACAATGAAGAACAAGCCCTCCTTACCATAAAATTCAGAATTTTATCCACCCGAATCATTTTCTTTTATCTGGAGGGAACTTCTCATTGGTTTTCCAGATGCTGAAGCGATTTGTATCGGCTCAGGTTTTCCTGCGGGTGACAGGGTAGCATCCTGGCAGAGAAATGGTGAGGAGAAAAAGAAATGCTCATTAAGAGGAAATTCTGTTACATGTGTCACACGCATGCTTTCACATCCACACTGAGAAATTTTAAAGTCTGAACAAGGATACTTTGCCTGCTTTTTATCTCTGCTTTTCCTCATCCATCCCTGCCTCTCTGAAAATACAAGTCAGTGAGAAAGTAGGGACTTCACATGTGCTATGCAGCGTGAATTAACGCACTGTCGCTTATGGGTAAAAAAATACAATTTTGATAGGGAAAGAGGAAACGGAGACTTGGTAGAAAATTAGGGCTGTAAGAACCGGAATCTTAGAGCAATGAAATTCTTCGCTTGCGGGATCACAGTTGTCCCATCTCTGACCCTTTCTTCATTCACAAATTAGGAAAAATAATAGTACTGTCTCCCAGGTAGTTTTAAGGACCATATGAATACTAGATAGAAAACAGTGAACATAGTTCTAGTAACTATAATTATATAATTTTGTATTTTATATATAATATTTCAAAACATTTAACACAGTTCTATATTCTATAATACAAGATATAAAATTACAAAATGTTTACAAAATTACAATCACAAAAATAGCTGTCTAAATTAGGTATAGAAATGGTACTCTAGGGGCGCCTGAGTGGCTCAGTCGGTTAAGCGCCTGACTTCGGCTCAGGTCATGATCTCACCGTTCATGAGTTCGAGCCCCGCGTCGGGCTCTATGCTAACAGCTCAGAGCCTGGAGCGAGCTTCAGATTCTGTGTCTCCTTCTCTCTCTGACCCTCCCCCACTTGTGCTCTGTCTCTATCAAAAATAAATAAATGTAAAAAAAGTTTTAATAAAAAAAGAAATGGTACTCTAAGATTTCTTTAAAATTGGAAAATAATTAATGATTATAATAATGCCTTTCACTCACTTCTTTTTTACCCCATTAAAACCCTCACACTTTAAGCCATGATTTAACTAGGATTATGGTAAAAATTAAATAACGTGCAAAGTGACAAAACAATATATTTTATGTAGTAAGGGCTTCATAAAAATGAACTATCGGTGCACCTGGGTGGCTCAGTTGGTAAAGCGCCCAATTCTTGATTTCAGCTCAGGTCATGCTCTTACAGCTTGTGAGATTGAGCCCCGTTCTGGGCCCCGTGCTGAGCATGGGGCCTGCTTAAGATTCTCTCTTTCTAGGGGCCTCTGGGTGCTTCGGTCGGTTAAGCGTCCGACTTTGGCTCAGATCATGATCTCACGGTTCGTGAGTTCAAGCCCCGCATCGGGCACTGGGCTAACAGCTCAGAGCCTGGAACCTGCTTCAGATTCTGTGTCTCCCACTCTCTCTGCTCCTCCCCTGCTCACGCTCTGTCTCTCTCTCTCAAAAGTAAAATAAATTTTAAAAAAAAAGGTCTCTCTTTCTCCCCAACTCTGCCTCTCCCCCATCCTCACACACAGGGTCTGTCTGTCTCTCTCTCTCTCTCTTCCTCTCAAAAAAAAAAAAAAAAAAAAAAAAAGAGCTATTGAAAGACAGTATAGAGCTAAGTGTCGCTGTCTAGAGTCACAGTAATGGAGTTTGAATACTGGTTCCATCACTAACTAGATGGGTGACTTCTGTTCCTCCATGTAACTAATTAGATAATCATATTTAGTATAGCATATTGCAATTACTAAATAAAGAGAAAGACGGTTACCTCGTAAATTATCAAAACCAGGTTTAAATCCAAGCCTTCCAATCCTTGGTCTGATGCTTTCTGAGACTACAAATAAAAAAATCTCACTTCGTCATTTTTCCTTTTTTTTCCAACCTTCTATAAAAACACAGAGGAGGGACATAGTCAGCTGAGTGTCCAGCTCTTGGTTTCAGCTCTGGTCATGATCTTGAGGTTTGCGGGTTTGAGCTCCACATCGGGCTCTGTGCTGACCATGCAGAGATTACTTGGGATTCCCTCTCTCTCTTTCTCTCTTTCTGCCCCTCCCCTGCTCATGCACTCTCTATCTCATAGTAAATAAACTTAAAAAAAAAAAAAAAAAAAAAAAAAAAAAACCAGAGAAGCATCCTGCCTTTGACGAAATAGCAGGGAATCAAAACCACAGACATGTGTAAAAGGGTAAATCCAAGGCATCACTCCCCAACACCTGAATCTCTCCTCATTGCTCACTGGTGGCTGTTGACCACACACACATTCTTCCCGAACTCTCTGCCCCACACAGAGACTGGGAAACAATGCCACTTTGCTTGGAAGAAGGGTGCTCATAGCCCTTCGCTGCATTTCTAATGTGCTACCTAACATTCCCTAAGGATCAAGTCAAACCTATTTACTTCTATTTGTTTAAACCCACCTAGCTCAATTGTCGACCTTGAGCCTTTATTCAGAAAAAATAAATGATAAGCCAAAATTCTCACAGACAAAACTCTTTGGAGTTCAAGTGCTGGGAAATATAACACGGTTGGTCTTTTCATTTTCGGTTCCTCTGGCAACAAATGCACCACAAGAGTTCTCCAAATTCCTCAGTCCTGCCGCTCTGAGAGTTTGACTGGCCATTTTGAAGATCTTGAGATAACAAAGGATTCTAGGTTTATATGTTTCAGTTAATGAAATTTTCAGGAATAATATTGCCGAGCATTTATACCTGGCGGTGCTTTTTGTCCCTTCACTGAAGCATTTAAGCAGATGCCAGGCTACTACTTCCTAAGAATGCAGGAAGTCTGGTGGGCGCCATTGCTTTGCCTGCTGAGAATCCCTCCCCGTGTCTTCCGTAAGGTGCTTTTCCCACACACCCGGCAGGCTTCCAATGGAAGCATTCATGTTCTTACTCGACTCTGGATCTCTGGATGAAGATTATGGGTCTATGAAGAGGCAAATAAGTCAAAAGGGACCACCAGGGACTTTTTCTGATACTTTTCAAACTAAAGGAGAGAACGCAAAGGTGTAGACTTGAAGATTCGGGGCTGTCAAGCCGGAATCCTCATGTTCCTATCAAGTCCTTCACTTCAAGTTAAAAGTCATCAGACAGGGTGCCTGGGTGGCTCAGTCCTTTGTCTCCAACTCTTGATTTTGGCTCAGGTCATGATCTCACTGTTCATGGGATCAAGTCCCTCATCAGGCTCCAGGCTGACAGCATGGAACCTACTTGAGTTCTCTCTCTCCCCTCTCTCTGCCTCTCCCCTGCTTGCTCAAATGCTCATGGACTCTCTCTATAAATAAATAAATAAATAAATAAATAAATAAATAAACAAACTTAGAAAAAATAAAGACAGAAAGTAACCAGAGAGATAGAACACAGAGAATTTTTAGGGCAGTGAAAATACTCTGTATGCTACTATACCGATGAATATGCGTATCATTACACATTTGTCCGAACCCATGCAATGACAGCACCAGGAGTGAAGCATAATGTAGGTTATGAATTTTGAGTGATTACGATGTGTCCTCATAGGTTCACCAATTGTATTAAATGTAGCACTGTGGTGGGGTTTACGGATGATGGGAAAGGCTGTGCATGTGTCGGGGCCTGGGCCATATGGTAAATCTCTGTACCTTCCCTTCAATTTTGCTGCTTACCTAAAATTGCTCTTAAAACACGAAGTCTTCATGTTTTAAAAAAATGTAAAAAATTGCATAGCATTAATATCTACAAACAAATCCCAGTCAGTACAAGTACAAGGATCACTCTTGTACAAGGATCACTCTCGTGCTACTCAACCCCTTAACGCTCATGAATCTGTAGGGAACAGATCTGAGTGATGAAGAAGGAAGGTCCCTGATCCTTCAAGACTATTTCTAGTTACCCATGAACCAGACGCGTCTGTTCTTCCAATAGATTCTCCTTTTTTGTGCCCCCCTCCCCCCCACCAAAAGTAAATGATTAGATCATGAACTTCGAGTAATAGCAAATGGGACACCATGGAGTTCTATTCTTTAATGATTCTGGGTCTACCTCAGACTAACCATGCATGTTACCCTTTGGTGTGGCTTTTGCTATTTAACATCGCCCTGCTGTGACTCCCGAGTGAAGAGGGAAATAGCCAGTTTGGGACGTGTAAATCCCTGCGACAGAAAAAGGAAATTGAGTCCCTGCTTTCCAGGGAGAACCTGATAAGATTATGAGAAGATAAATGTTAATACATGGCAGAAAGACACCACCCCCTCAGGATAAAATCCGAAGTCATTGTTTTTCTCTTTACTTAGAAAACTTAATAGATGTCTTCATCTTGAATTCATTCTCTCTCAACCTCTGGGTTTTACATGCCCTTTTAGATGGCATTAGCCTTTCATTTCATTTTTTTGTTTTTCCTTCCTGAAGAATACAACAAAGATTATTTAAAACAGGGAAACTGGGTTTATTGATCCTGAAGTGGTACTTTATTGAATTGTCCTTAAGTCTAGCTATCTATCTCTCTAGCATCTATCTCTCTAGCATCTAACACCTATCTATCAAGTAGGCTTCATTGCTCCCCAGATTAAAGAGTGGGTATGGATTAAGTTAGAAGCCAACCAGTGAGTATAGAACTAGGGGAACCTAGGAAACTTCATGGACTTCCTTGTGGGGACATATTTTAGTGTAGGTATAGCATAAATTTGCAAGTATCTGTATAAGCTGGAAAGGAGGGACATAAAATGCATTAGTTGAGAATAGATTTACCTAACTTGTTGAAATTTTTCTCAGAATTGTAAGTCTGTTCGTGTTTATGTGTAAACAATCATTGGCTAAAAGATAAAATTATCAGGGTGCCTGGGTGGCTCAGTTGGTTAAGCATCCAATTCTTGATTTTGGCTCAGGTCATGCCTTTCACAGTTAATGAACTCAAGCCCCACATCAAGCCCCCTCCCTGACAGCAGGGAGCCTCTTGGGATTCTCTCTCTCCCTCTCTCTCTCTGTCCCTCCCCCACCACACTCTCTCTCTCAAAAATAAATGAACACTAAAGGAATAAATACAATATAAAATAAAAGGTCATGACAATCTAGCCCTTGCTTATGTCTCCTGCCACTTTCTTATCATATCGTCTAGTTGTAGTAATGGTGCCCTTTTGAGTTCATGAATTATTGTTCTAATAAATTGGGGTCTTTCCACATGTTCTGCTCTGTGCCAGGAACTCTCCTGCCTTCTGTTTCCTTAGCTCTATCTTACTCAAACTTCAGGCTCATTCTTTGTACCGTTTCTTGCAGAATGCCTTCCATGATATCTCACAGATGGGGTTGGGTGCTTCTCCTAAGTGCTCTTGTGATTGTGATATTGTGTATGTGCTTGCTAATATAGTACCTTATTCAGTGCCTTCTAATGACCTGTTTCCCCTATTCGTTTATAAACTCTCTGCGAAGGAAGCCTCTGCCTTATTCAACTTTACATTCCCATAGGAGAACAAAGAGTCATAGAGTAGGCGCTCAAGAGAGATTTATGGAATGAACTCTGGTGTATTATAATTAAAACATTAGAAAATGAAAGAATTTCCCATTTTATTTATTATTTAGGACCAAGTCTGCAACAAGTGTAAGTGACTGGAAGATGTTTAGTCTTAAAAGATTGAATCTGAGTGGAAAAGAGAGTTTTAAAATATGATTTCTTGTCACCGTGATGGATATATTTGTAATATGACATTAAATTCAAAGTTTCTACTGAGAGGCTAAAATACAGCAGATAGCAGATATCTCTGAGCGTAAGACAGATTTATCCTCCCAGAGAAATCTTTGAAGTCACTACTTGAGAACTAGCTGCAGGTCTCTTGGAGCTGTCCTCTCAGATTGAGCGTATCAAAAAGGCACAAAAGGAAACTGTGAGAAGGGTTCCTTAGCAGAGAACCAATGGAGTACTTAGTTTCATGCTGAGAACTGCTCTCTCTCTCTTATTCTCTCTCTCTCTCTCTCCGTCTCTCTCTCACACACACACACACGCACACATGCACACATACACACACACACACACACCAGCACCTGAGGGAGGCACTGGTGGGGGAGACTCAACCTTCTTCCTCTCAGGCTTAAAGCTGAAGGCCTTCAATGGGCTCTCTCATAAAATTTAATATTTGTTACCAAGTTTAGAAAGCGGACATGTGTCTGATCCACTTGTGTGAAATTCAGAAGGCAAAAGAGATGATCTGGCAGCTGATTAGTGAGGGAGAAGTGACTCAGAAGGGTAGTTCTGCACCCCCCTCAGTTTTCAAGATAGAAGACATGTGAGCATTCCCCATGGGTCATGCAAGAGAAAGAGAGCCAGTCAGGGTCCAGGCTCATTGTCTTATCTTCAAGAGGACTGCTCGGAGGGCAAGACAACTCCGACAGGGAGGGGTCTGTGTGGAGTGGACTTCAAAAGGCAGTCAGCCTCTAGAGGAAAACATATTGTCCACATCCAAAGGTCCAGGAGGGAAACCGCTAAACAGTTAAGGAAAGCACCCCCAGAGAGTCACTGCCCAATATCTGACAGGCCCAAACTACACAAAGCCATTTCAACAGATTGCCATATCAGCAAAAACACCTGGACACCGTTATTCTCCTTTCCCCCAAACTCCAACCTCCATGTCAGGGTGAAGTAAGAGAGACAGGAAAAATAAATAAATAAAAAGCCACCCAGATTCCCTTATGCAAAGACAGGCGCCCTGCATGTGCTTCAAAACCCAATGTGAACATGGTTTATGGAACAAGACAAAGGCAACAGCCTTCCAGAAAAGTATGAGGAAGAGATTTATAGAGGAAATATACCCCACAGAAACAAAACAAATTTAAAAAAAATATATTTCTTAACCCTTATTCTTTGGTTTAGCTGTTTTTGCTCGAGTTACACCCTAAGGACAATAAGGCAGTCTTTAATACTAACTTGAGTTTGTAGACATATCTCCGGACATAGAGGCAGAACACCAAGCTCCACTGCATCTCTGCAGGAATAATCACTGATGAAATGGTGTGAGCACCATATGGCAATGCTAGATTATCCCTCGTCCCAAAGGGAGTTAAGAAACTTAAATGCTACTCAGCAGCAACACAATCAAGTATTCAAATTAAATCAGTTTCATTCAATTCACTGAGAAAAAGTGCAATTTTACCCAATTAATAAAAGGGAAAGAAAATAACGACACAAAAAGACTTCTTAGGACAACTGACTCCAGAGAGAAGACAAATATGGGAGTCGAGTTGATGGACAGGAAAGAGTAGCTCCCATGGGAACAAAGGGATAGAAATTGGTGAGAGAAGGGTGGGGGTAGACACAGATGGGGTTCATTGGACTTTGGGATATCATGTCATACGTGCCATAGCTACAAAGGAACTAACCACTTTATTTTACAGGTAAGGAAGAGAAATTAATTTCCAGGTAAGGGCACATAATGTGTGTCAAAACTGAGACTCACGCCTAGGTTTTTTCACTGTAAATATCAAGGTCATTCCTCTTCGTTTCTCTGATCCTGCCTTCCAACACAAGCGCCAGTGTGATATTCTTAGAGGACATCGGTAATGTTCTTAGAGAAGAACATTAAAAATAAACCATAGGGGAAGAATCCTAAAGGACATAGGAGTAGAAAAATCAATACTCATGAATAAATAGGAACAAAAATGTTTCCACTGTGAAAGATTTAGTGTCTGCAGGCCATAGATTTCAGGGGTCTGAGAATAAGGAAAGAACCAATAGAAGATGGAACCAATAGAATAATGGAAATAACCATCCCTTAATACATGGTTCAAGAAGTCTTCATTAAGGCATGAGGGGTTGGAGGTTGAGGAAAAGCCTATTAAAAGCTTTGAGCTACTGGGGTGCCTGGGTGGCTCAGTCAGTTAAGCGTCTGACTTCAGCTCAGGTCATGATCTCACCATTTGTGAGTTCAAGCCCCGCATCAGGCTCTGTGCTGACAGCTCAGAGGCTGGAACCCTCTTCGGCCTCTGTGTCTCCTCTCTCTGTCCCTTCCCTGCTCATACTCTGCATGTGTGTCTCTCTCTCTTAAAAATAAACATTAAAAAAAATTTTGGAAAAAAAAAAAGTTTTGAGCTACTTTGAAAGAGGGAAAATTCTAAATATAAGGAATTACTATAAATTTTCCTTTTTCTGGAGAATCCAGGACCTGTGATTTATTGTGTGACTTTCACCATAAGAATGAAAAAGACATTGCCACTTTTCCTCCCTCATGAGGTGTTTACCATAGGGAGAAAGACATAGGAACCCTTTCTGACTCACTTTGTATGGCCGTCCCTTCCTATTCATTTTGCTGCAAGAGACCATTAAGTCCAGCTGTGCACAGCAGTGCTAATGGAAATAGATGGTGAGCGATTTGATGGATACGACAACAGGGTGAGACTTCACACCCCAGATTTTATGCTGACGAGTTAGCAAGAAAAGGATCTCTTGACTCAGAGCGGAGGACTTCAAGAGGCACCTCTTGCCTCCGCTTCGTCCCTTAGAGATTAACGGGCAATGGGGTCAGGAATTCTCTCTGACAAAGGGTTAGCACTCATAGACTGGCTGAAGAGAGTCCAAGAGCCTCTCCATATACCACGTTACAAGAAACACAATCTCAGTGTTCTCACTAACTATGTTAGGTTAATCCTATTGGAACATGAGAAAATAAATTGCAACTGGCTGAAGAACGCAAGTGAAATGGCTTGCTTCTTGCTTAATTTCTCAAACCTCTGCCCTCTGCTTCATAGAGTAAGAGTTCAAACCACTGAGAAACACTATGAGTCACCTATGGACTTACAGCCTGATTTGGATCCTGTAAGCACTTTTCAGGGAGAAAATGGCACCCTTCAACTTGAAGACCTGGCAATAGAATCAATAAAATATTCCACCGAAGTGTATGACATGGGGTGAGTCACCAGGGTAAATGTCTCAGTCCAAAGTTTAAAGCAAGTCAGACAAGAGGGGACAGTCATGCTTGTCATGGTCGTGTTTCCGTGTAAGCATGTGTGGGAAAAGAAACACAAATGCATGGTACATTTAAGTAGTTAAGAATCACCACCAAATAAGCACCTTCCATGTGGCTCATACAGTCTGGGTGTCAAATCAGAAGCATGAGCGACAGGTCTCCAACTCTTGAGATGCAGTCGGGACCCAATCTCTGCTTATCCCCAGTGAATGCCAGAAACTCATAATGTAGATAATAATTACAAATTAATCTGGTTTGACACAGAGGTAAAATATGTTTGCCCTGACGCTCTTTTTCATCATGTTTGCATATGATATACAATGACATTGAACTATCTTTCAGATCAAAATTGACATGAAATAATTTAAGGCAATGCACGGTAACAATATGAGCACTGGACAGAGAGACCAGTGGTTTAAGTCCTCTATTTCTGCCTATAGAGCCTTGGACAAAAGGGCTCTCTTTCTTCATCTATAAAAATCAATAATATGCTGATGCTTGCTTTATCTACTTCACAGTATTTTTTTTAGGAATATCCTGGAAGCAAAAGGCCAGTTAAATTGCATGGGAGGCCAGGGGTCTTGATATGGTACCCTAGCAGTGACAGGGCATATGGTAATAGGGTCTGGCTCAGGGCTGGAAAAATGTGAAAAGAAAAGGACCTTAGGGTCGAGTGATTTTTTTAATGCTTTGTTTTTAATTATGAAATAATTAAACACATAGAAAAATATGAAAAAGAATATAACCAAAATCTGTGTATCTACCAACCAAAGAAATTTAAATATCAAAATTGTGTCACATTTGCTCAAGGATTCTTATGGAAAGGAAAGAAGAGAAGGAAGGAAGGAAGGAAGGAAGGAAGGAAGGAAGGAAGGAAGAAGGAAGCAAGGAAGGAAGAACGAAGGAAGGAAGGAAGGAAGGAAGGAAGGAAGGAAGATGGAAAGAAGGAAGGAAGGAAGGACAAAAGGAAGGAAGGAAGGAAAGAAGGAAAGAAGGTAGGAAGGAAGATGGAAGAAAGGAAGGATGGAAGGAAGGAAAGAAAGAAGAATAAAAGAATAGGAAACTTTCCACGTACAAAAAAAATGTATCATTTTTCTTCATTTCCTCTTCAGATGTCACCACTGTCCCCTCTTTGAATGTATTATTTCTCTGTATTTTTATAACTATATTCATGGATAAGACTAGCTTCTTGCCTTATAAATCGTATTATTCTCTACCTATCCTTTGGTGACTTCTTTTTTTTACACAATATTATGTTTTCATATTTTTTTCAATGCATGTAAATATTTGAATTATTTTTTTAAGTTTATTTTTATTTATTTTGAGGGGGGTTAGAGAGAGAGGGAGAGAGAATCCCAAGTAGGCTCTGCACTGTCAGCAGAGAGCTCGACTCTGGGCTTGATGTCCCACACCAGAAGATCATGACCCGAGCCAAAATCAAGAGTCGGAGACTTAACCGACTGAGCCACCCAAGTACCCCCTGAATTATTTTTAAATGTATTTTTAAATGTCCTCCTTTGCATGAGTATAGTAGTCCCCTTCTGTGGGACAGTTACATTGTTTCCACATTGTCACTATTAAGACTGCCATAGTATGCATCCTTCTACATGGAATTTATGAAAAGATAAGCCATTCTCTAGGGTAGAACCTCATGTACTAGTTCTGGCTAAAAAGACCATGCCTTTATTATTGTACCAGCCAGCACCCACAAACAATATTCTTTTCTCCCCACATCTTTGCAATCACTTGGCTTTATTGGGTGTACTAAAGTTTGTAAATCTGTGAATAGTATCTTATTGCTATTTTAATTTTATTTCTTTATTTTTTTAACTTTATATACTTAATTATTTTGAGAGAGACAGAGACAGTGTGAGTGGGGTAGGGGCAGAGAGAGAGAGAGAGAAACTCCCCAAGCAGGCTCCATGATGCCAGCTCAGAGCCCGAGGCACGACTCAAACTCAAGAAATCCCCAGATCATGACCTGAGCCGAAACCAAAAGTTGGATGCTTAACCGATTGAGCCACCCAGGTCCCCTGCTATTTTAACTTTAATTCCCCTTATTGTTGATATGACCAAGCATTCCTTTAATCTAATTATTGAGACTTCCAGTACCTTCTCTGAGAATTTCATGCTCATATTGTTTGTCCATTTGTGAATTAAGCTATTTTTGTTATTTTTATGAATTTTTATATATTTCAGATATGAATATTTTGTTGGATTTCCAGTTTCTATTTTTTTTTTATTGATTACTAATTTTATTATACAGGAGTGAGAGAAGATATTTGATCAATCAACTCTGGTTCTCAATTTTTTTTGGTAGTTCTGTTTTGTGCTCTCTTACATAGACAATTTTTACAATGGTCTTGAAAGGATTGTATGCTCACGAACATTGAGTGCAATATTCTATGCATGTTTGTTAGAGCAGGCTTGTTCTGTGTTACTGAAATCATCTATGGTCTGCATAATTTGACTGCTCAATTTTTTGGAGAGAAGTGTGTTAAAATTTTAAAAACCATACTTGTTGATTAGTCAATTTCTCATTGAAATTCTGTCAGTTTTTGCTTGACATGTTTTGAAGCTATATTGTGAGATCTCTACTGAAAAAAATTGGGTTATTTCTAAATACTTACTATTGCCAATCATGCTACACTGAACAGTCATACACCTAAATTCTCGGACATACATGTATGTATATCCATAGGGTTAAATCCTAGAAGGAACCAGATCAAAGCATATGTGTGCATTTTTAATAATCAGAGAGACTTTACCAAGTGATCCTTCCTATAGTTTAAACTGAAGAAACCGATTGGAAAAAAAGTGCCTCATTAGAGCTGCATAAATTTTGAGTTAATAATGACTACCATTGGAGAATAAGGACCTTAGTCAAACTTGGTGAAATCTTTAGAAAGTTTTACCTTCCACTTTTTCAACTCCAGCTCTCTTCTCTGCATCTTGATAAGGTGGCTGCCTTTGCTACAGAATCTTAAAATAAATCCATTTCCATTTTCAGAAACTTTGATTTTGTTCTAATACCTATATATATATTTTTTTCACCTGTTTCTTTGGCATTCGCGGGTGTCACTGTTATATACTTGGATGAAAAGACTGAACAGTCACATCTGCTATCTTGCGAATCAGAGTATACTTCTCGAAATGAGAGCATTAGAGATAAGCTGCCCCTGCTTTGCCAGCCACTATGAAAAACACATAACAAAAAAGGAGCCCAGAGTCTTTGAAGAATATTCTTGATAAATTTTGCAAGTTCCAATTTTCGTCTTCTTGAAAAATGTTACGATGTTCCCTCTGAATCACCGATAAAGTTGTTACCAGTAAAATTAAGCAGACATTTTGTCTACTTGTTAAAGCTAAAATGCACGCATCCAAACTGTGCACAATGGCTATGTCTTTCTTCAGAAGACACACAGCTGATTTTTTTTCCTTAAAAACAGGATGCAAAAGCGTAGGGAAAGTATCATTGGTTTATTAGTAGATGATACTCACTTTCAGGGAAAATTATTTCTTCCGGGGGAAGCTTCCATGGGTTGAGGAAGAGGCAGGAAGTCAGACTGAGATCATCGGAATCCCGACTTAAGACTTAAAACATGTGTGCTCTTAAATAATCAATTTCTCTCTGCTTTGGTTTCATTACGTACAAAATGGGGATAGTCAGTTTACCTCAATGGCCAGTGTGTGGTATAAAGTACCTTACACAGTACCTGGCTCATATCAAGACCAGAGAATTTTATTCGGTTGCTGTCAGTCATGGAAAATCAGCATCAATAGTGGTGGTCGTATAGCAATTGTCGTGTGACCCCATCTCATCTCATTGGCCAGTTTGATAGACAAAGATGGAATTACTACTCCCCTGTAACAGAAGAAGTGAAATGCGGAAACGTTAAGTCATAGGCCTAAAACCGCAACTCTATTATTTGATAGGTAGACCAGGAAGCTCTAAGCCAAGTGTGCTGGTTGATGCCTAAGACAGAAATAGTTAAACCAGACAAAGTTCACTCAACTAGATGACTTATTTTAATGAACTCAGGCTTACTGGTGGAGGTTCTAATGGCAAGAGAAATGTGAAATTTTTATGATTTCTGATGACACAGTAAAATACACACACACACACACACACACACACACACAATCTTGGACACATCCTTTAACCACGCTGAGCCTCACATTCCACACTTGGAAAATGAAGGTAATACCTTTACAAAAACCCCACACTCTACCTGGGTGGCTCAGTCCAATTGAGCATCTAACTTGATTTTGGCTCAGATCATGAGCCCAAGGTCATGGGATCCAGCCCCACATTGGGTTCTTTTGTACTGTACATGGAGCCTTCTTGAGATTCTCTCACTCTCTCTCTCTCTCTCTTTCTCTCTCTCTCTCTCTCTCTCTCTCAAAACACACACACACACACACACACACACACACACACATTCATTGTGAAGGTCTATGTAAGCACCTAGTCTTTGTAAACTCTACGTAAGGACCTAAAACAGGGCAGGCATCGTTTTAACGAGAACAGTGACAGAAACGATTAACACAGTCACAGTTGCTAGTGATAGTAACCAGAAGTACAGTCACACAAGCAGGAAGCTAGAGGGGCTGGGAGTGAAGGGGCAGCCAATTTCACACCAGCGGTAAACATGGAGCCACACCCCAGAGTCGTCACTGGGTGCCATCTCTGAAATGCCACGTGAACTTCTCTGCGCTTTCAAATTCTTTTCTTCAAGCCCTGCTCCACGCTGTCTATTCCTTGAAGCCTCTTGGATGAATGACGGCTTTTTTTAACCCCACTAATTTTTTCTCAAAGATAATACCATCTTGTTTCCCGCTCTCTATCTGGTGTCAGTTAAGCAGAGTGAAGGAAAGTGGAACGGAGTAAAGGAAAAAGGCACAGGTCATTGCTTCTCTCCTGGACTTTACAGTCCGGTCCTCTCAAAAGCATGTGCCTTCCTGTACTCTGCTCTGAGTCACTATTTCCTGCTTACCCTTTAAAAATCATCTTAGGAACCAACTCCACAAACTTGTCTTGATGCCTTACTCTTTCTCTTCTGCTCCAAGTTAGGTGCTTTGATGGTCAGTTTTATGCATCAATTTGGCTTGGCTATAGTCCTCAGTTATTTGATCAAACACTCTTCTAAAGTGTCGCCATGAAGGTATTTTGTAGATGTGATTAAAGTCGTAATCAATTGACCTTAAGTAAGAAAGATATTCTAGATAATCTGGGTAGGCCTGTTTCAACTAATTAAAAGGCCTTAGCAGCCCAGAGCTGGGACTTCTCTGTGAAAGACATTAGGCATTAGTACTCTCAAATTATAATTCTTCCTAATGTAATTACTTTTTGGATGCCTAATAGGTAAACTCTCTTTAATAGGAGAACACCTGCCACATAGTAAACCCTCAGTATGGGTTTGCCTAATTAAATTAAATGTCCGATGGCGCGCCTGGGTGGCTCAGTCGGTTGAACCTCCGACTTCGGCTTTCATGGTCTCACGGTTCGTGAGTTCAAGCCCCGCATCGGTCTCTGGGCTGACAGCTCAGAGCCTGGAGCCCGCTTCGGATTCTGTGTCTCCCTCTGTCTGCCCCTCCACTGCTTGCACTCTGTCTCTCGCATTGTCTCAAAAATAAATAAACATTAAAAAAAGAAAAAAAAAGAAAAAGAAATAAATTAATTAATTAATTAAATGTCTGATGACAACCCGATTTTTGGTGTCCTCACATGATAGAAGGAGGAGGGGAATGCTCTGGGGTCTCTTATATGAAGACACTAATCCCATTCATGAGATGTCTGCCCTCACGACCTAATCACCTCCCAAAGGCCCAACTTCCTAATAATATCATCAAACTGGGGGTTAGGATTTCAACATATGGACTTGGGGGGATGTAAGCACTTAGTCCTTGGCACTCACCTCTCTTTCTGCAAAAGGGTAATGATTATAGTGCCTACCACATAGAGTTGTTTTGGGTGATAGAGAAGTGCATAAAAATCCCTTAGCATACTGTCACATATTAAGAACTTAATAGATATTTTCTAGTCTTGTTCTTGCTACTTGAAATTCAGAATAACTCTTTTTAGACTTTTCTTGAGACATGTCCAATTAAATATCCAAAAACAATTAGTCTTCATAACTCTTCCTCACTCCTGGGGCTGGAATGCCTCTGGGAGTAGCAAGCGAGTTTGGCCATGGTGCCTGCTGACCTAAAGCTCTGAGACGGGCAGCTGATGACTAACAAGGTGTAGATTTCTCTTCTAGAACTTTCTCACATATAGATGCATCCGGAACTCGATGAAATCTCAAGTCAGTATCTTTGACTTTTCATAAAAATACCAAATTCATACAAGATTATGCAATGCCTTGCTCGCTCAACTCTTCTCTGAAAAAGCCAGAAAGGAAAGGCACTGCGACCAAGGGTACCCACATCTGTGTGGCCCTATCCCATATTAATATAACTTATGTATACCTTGATCCTCATAGCAATCTTATAAAGCATGTAGAACATTTGCAGTCTCCCTTGGACAGTTCACGAAACAAATTATTTGCGTATCGATCTATCAACTGCGTAAAGGAATTAAGAATCCATGCAGCCTAGATAAAACATTGGGGACACTTCCTACTTACAGATTTTGTTTACTAGTGTCTCTGCCCTGCGAACCTAGATCTTATGTACTCGAAATTATTATTGGGCTTCAAAAATATAGGGACAAAATATTTCCCTTTTTTTGTGTGCGAGTTCCAACCCCAACATTATGAGTTGTCCCTTGTTGAGCAATCCACTTTACATTTTCTGAGCCTCAATTTTTTTGACCATAAGGTTAGGGATAGTAATACCTCCTTAGAAGATTGTGACAATTGCTAGTAATAACACAGAAAGCGGTTCATAGAACCCTTCCATGAAATGTCAGCGACATCCTTTACTTTCAAGAGGCCATTGTATGATGTAAGGACAACAGACTGGCCAAAATGCTTGTTTCCCCAACCAGATTCAATAGGGATATATAGGCGTATCAAGCAAAATAGCCAAACAGTAAAGGGAGAAAGATTGTGGGCCATCTTCTATATTCTTCAGTGACCAGCATGGTCACTGGGTCATTTTTACTTTACCAACTTTCATCTGTGATTAAGGAAAGCAAAATGTACTTCTGTTGTACTTTCATCAAAATATCAGTACCTACTCATATGGTCTGTATTCTGCTGAACACAGGGTTGTCCTTCAGGAATATCATTAAGAAGAGAGTTATAAAATAGTAAAAATCATCAAATTTACAAATTTCACTTATTTCCTCTATCTCCTTTTTTTTTCAATATATGAAGTTTACTGTCAAATTGGTTTCCATACAACACCCAGTGCTCATCCCAAAAGGCGCCCTCCTCAATACCCATCACCCACCCTCCCCTCCCTCCCACCCCCCATCAACCCTCAGTTTGTTCTCAGTTTTTCTATCTCCTAAATTACAACCCTTTTTCTCAAAAGACGGATGCCTTGATATATTATTCATAAAAACAGATAAAACATACTTAACCCTTCTCTGCTTAACGATATGACCAACACTGCCACTTGCCGAATTTACTTCTCTACCTTATACCCAACCCCAACTCTGAGCTCTAAATAACTTAATAAAAATGATTTAAAATGTAAGTTAATGCTATCTATTTCCCAGAACCAACAGCATACTTTATGTCTCTCAGCTGGTGTAACATATCAAAAATTCTGATAAAATTCTTAGGATCCTAAAACATCTTTATGAGATAGAATATTGAGCACTTTTATTAGTCATTATGTCTCAGGCACTTTGGTTTTGTCTCATTTTGGAAAGAACAGAGCACTCATAGAAGGACTCCCAGGCAGAGGCTGTTACTTCTCTCAGCTGCAAAAAGAGAAGTTACCACCCTGACATTAAAGCTACCAACTCTGTTTACTTCTATGATTGCAGGAAGCTCAGACACTCACTCCTTCTGTTTCTTATCTTCACCCTTACCCCAATCTCCACACTTGACCATGCGTTCCACCAATGGACCTGATCTCCCCCACCTCTCATACCCTTCCACTGTCCCCTCGGATAGCTACCAACCGTCGTTTAAAAAACTGAAATTAAAAACCTCAATCTTAACTTCTTTGAAGTTTCTATTAACTTTCTTTATTTTTTTCTTTTTTCTTTTTTTACTGGACTGAATGTGGGCCATCCCATGAAGATATCGCTTGCCTTGAGACCTTCTCAAGTGGAGAATGATTTTTCTCACCCCCCAAATATCTCAAAGTCATTTCCCGTTTCATTTCCAAGCCATCTATCATCTTTTTCCCATAAAAAAACTTAGCTCTTAGATTTTCAGGTTGTAACAATCACTGTCCTTCCTTTTAAAAAAATGTTTGGGGTGCCTGGGTGGCTCAGTCGGTTAAGCGTCCGACTTCGGCTCAGGTCATGATCTCACGGTTCGTGGGTTCGAGCCCCGCATCAGGCTCTGTGCTGACAGCTCGGAGCCTAGAGCCTGGAGCCTGTTTCAGATTCTGTGTCTCCCTCTCTCTCTGACCCTCCCCCATTCATGCTCTGTCTCTCTGTCTCAAAAATAAATAAACGTTAAAAAAAAATGTCATTTCCTCACCTCCTGACATTCCTCTCATTACTTTTAAGATGTTAAGATGCTCATCATCTCTGTCTCCACCCCTTATCTCATCACTTCCCTAAAGACACTTGAGATACTCTTGGATCATCCATCCCTGACTGATTGCTTTTTTTCTTCATTTTCACATTTACAGTTATCTTTGCCTCCATCCCAATTCAGCCTTCCGTTACCATCACCGATGTCATCCTCAATATTTGTGCCTTTATAAATTGCAGCTTACTGATTCAAGAAACTCCACTCAAAAACTCCATCTTTTCCTCTACTGCCCAATCATTAATTCAAATGTTATTAAGGTAAAATTTTACACATCACAGTATGTAGATCTTAAATATTTAGCTCATGTAAGTTAGGAAAATGAACATCCTTTTTTTTCCCACTTGGCCATCATTTTTTCTGGGTTTCAAGTCATTGTAATTTAATTTACTGTCTGGTTGTATTTCTCCTCCGTGAAAGTCTTATATTACATTCCTGATACTTCATTGTTTTGTTTTTCATATATGGGTCTTTAATCTCCTTGGCCCTGAGTTTTATGCGTGGGATGTGCAGATACCCAATTTTCGCAGCATAATTTTTTATAGTGCTATAATTATCTTTTTACGGGGGTAAAATACATATGACATAAAATTTACCATTTTAATCATTCTTCAGGGTTCGGTTCAGGGGCATTAAGTGCATTTACATTGTTGTGCAACCATCACCACTGCCCATCTCCAGAACTTCTACATCTTCCCAACCTGAAAAAGTACCAGTGGACCCTAACTTCCCATATTTTCCTCCCACCAGCCCTTGGCAATCACCATTCTGCTTCCTGTCCATATGGATTTGATTCCTCTAAGTATTCCATTGGAGCAGAACCATATAATGCTTGTCCTTTTGTGTCTGGCTTCTTTTGCTTAGCGTTCACGCTGTAGAATGTATCAAAATTTTCTTCCTCGTTAAGGCCGAATAGCATGCTGTTGTATTTTTATACTACAGTTTGGTTTTTTTTTTTTTATCCATTCTTCTGCCACTGGGCATTTGGGTTGTTTCTACCTTTTGGTCACTGGGAACAATGCTGCTAGGAACCTTGGCGTTCAAATATCCATCACCTTTTATTACGTGTTAATATATATGTATGGGTGTGATTCTAGATGTCAATTATATTGCATTGACCTATCAATCCCTTGACTAATATCATATGTTTTAAAAAATCTTGCAAAAATAAGTCTTCGTATTTAGTGGAGAAAGTTCTTTCACCTTCTTGTTCTTCTGGAACAATGGTCCAAAAAATTAGCCTTTCTCATTTTCATATAAATTTTACTATCATCTAATAAGGTCCTTCCCCCAAAAATATTGACGACACTGATTTTGCTGGGATTACATTATACCTATCAGTTAACCTGAGTAGAATTTAATTGATTGAGTCTTCAAATGCATGAATGTGGTGTGTTACTTATTTAGTGATTCTATAGATCTTTAATAAAGTTCTGTTATGTTCTCTGTAGAGGTTTGCATATTATTGGACTTATTCCTAGATAGTCACTATTTTTGTTGCAACTGTTAAGAAAATGGTTTTCACTTTTATTTCTACGGAACATTTTGCTGTTGTATTGAAATTCAATACATTGTTGTACCTATTGCAAAAATTGCAAAAAGATGCACCTAATTGATTCTGTACCTGTGGCTACTGTTAAGCTCTATGAGAAGTTATCGACTCTTTTGTATTTTCTATATTAACAATATGTAACTTGAAAATAATGAGAAATTTATTTCTCCATTTTTTTATTATTTTACTTTCTATTTGTTTTCCTCCCTCGCTCTAATGGCCAGGATCTCTAGGTCAATGTTAAATATTTATCCTCAAAGGGAAAATTTCACAACATTAGCATTATTTATTATGTATGTTTCAGGTTTTTTGAATACATCTTTCCTCAGTTTAAACAATTTCCTCTCTTTAGTTGTCTAAAATTTTTAAACATAAATAAATGTTTAATTTTACCAAATATATTTACTTATTGATTGAATAAGATTTTTGTCCTTTCACCTAATTCCTTTCTAATAATTGCTTTTGTAATGTTAAATTAAACTTATCTTTCTGCAACAAATCCGTTTTCATCATGATACATTAATCTTTTATATCTATGAGATTATATATATATAATAATATATACAGAGAAAAGAGATATATAAAAGAAAAGTAATATATATTACTTATATATCTATTACTTTTCTCTGTATATATTATGATATATACAACCACACAGTCTCTTTTTAAATTAATTAATTTATTTATTTTGAGAGAGAGAGAGAGCAAGAGAGAGAGAGAATCCCAAGCAGGGGCCACACTGCCAGCACATAGCTCTGACGCGGGGCTCAAGCTCACGAATTGTGAAATCATGGCCTGAGCTGAAACCAAGAGTCAGACGCTTAACCAGCTGAGCCACCTAGGCACCCCGTTAACCACACGGCCTTAATGATCCCATCAACTGTCTCTACAAACACTAATGTAGGATTCACAGTAGAAGAGAAAGTTGAGAACTATGGGGATGCCACATATATCACCCTAAATAAGAAGACAGTACTTTGCTGTATGAGAATAAGGCTTTATATGATCTCTGGAATAAAAAGCATCTTTGGAATCTGTTATCTGCACGCTTATTTCTTTAAGTGCTGCTTCTACTCATTCATGTAGAATATGGAGTCTGACTCATCCCTAAATTCTATAATCTTAGCTTTGAACTTCACCACTCGCCCTTTATAGACTGGCCATACCCATAGACTTTGGTAAAAGTTCCTTATTATTGGAATTTTTTAATGTTTGGTCGTTCGTATTTGGTCATTTTTAATTCTCATAATATTATCATATTTGATGTATTTCTACAAATTACTCCATACTGGAATACAATGCAGTCGAGGATGGGAAATATTCTTCTGCACTATGCCATCAACAAATATTTACTGGATTCCCAAAGGGGCTGGGAACCATAGTCAAAATGAAATACTTTAAGATATCCTTCATGTGTTTCTCCAGTTAGAAGGAAAAAGTTATATTCTCACATGTACACCTTGACACAAGAAAACAAGAATCCAGTGAATGGAACAGATGAGTGTTTCTAAACATGACTGGTCATCAAAATCATTGGGGTAGTCTCAATTTCAAACGTCTGGGTCCAACCCCCAAAGACTGTGATCAGTAGGATTGCACGAAGCATAGGATTGTATGTATGATTTTAAAATAATTTTTGAATACATCGGCTACACATGCAACATGAAATTTAAAAACCACAAAAGAATAATCAAATGAAAGGTTTTCTCATATCCTGTGCCTTTGCTTGTCTTCTCAGAAGCAACCACTCATAAAAATGTCTTAGTCCTTCTGAACTCTCTCTCTGTCTCTGTCTCTGTCTCTATCTCTGTCTCTCTCTCTCTTTTACAAAAGCAAGCATGATATACACATTGTTCTATATTTTGCTTTTTCACTGAATAGAACTTGAGATCGCTTTATATCCTCAGGAAAAAAATTATCTAGACAAAGCATGTCAATATTGAGACCATTCCTTTTATATCCAAGTATTTGAGAAACAAATTGCCATGCTAGAATGATTCTCTTTAAAAAAAAACACTAGAAATATCAAAGTATGTCAGTTTTTAAATTTTGACTGCAAACTACTTGTATACTTTAGGAGTTTTCAGCAACAGCAAAATGCTATAGCCAATACAGCTGTGACCATTCAGTCTTGGGTACGAGGTTGGATATGAAAACGACAAATAGCGCGGAGACCTTCCCACTAAACGTGAAGTTATTCACTACCTGTTTATTTTTTAGAATTCCCATAAGGACCCTTTTATTAGTTATAACACAATTGTTTGCAGCCAAAGCAGAAAGGATACAAAACTACGTTTACATCAAGAGAAGAAAACCTGGACTATTTGAAAAAGAATATAAAATGAATCAAAGCAATATTTAACCTGAAAAGAAAAACGTGGAAGATCATGCACTCTTCTACATTGAAGACAGTGGTCAATGAAAACTGAATTCCATTCCTTTCTGGTTGGCACAATCTAGTTGTCTTAGTCTTTTAAGTTTTGAAATTAAATTCCATTTCATCTGAGAGGCAAATAATGGTGTTATTGTTATTACCTCCGACTTTAGACCCAGTTTTTACGGTAAAATGAAGAATTAGGAATCATATCAAGGGAACTGGCAGGAACTCCAGCTTGATTTATATGAACTTACCTTCAGCATCCCAACTGACAGGGAAGATGGAGGAAATGTAACGCTTTTAACAAGAAAGACATGTGCATGGCATGCAGAATACTTCTTTTTTCTGCCAGAGTTTTAATTTTCTTTTCTATAAATTTGCAATGTTGGACTAGATCAGAAAACCTTGGCTCATGCCCCAAATCCAGCTTGCCACCTGCATTTGTATACTTGTATATAAAGTTTTATTGGACCACAGCCACATCCATTTGTTAACATATTGGTTATGGCTGCTTTTGTTCCATTTGTTAACATATTGTTTATGGCTGCTTTTGTTCCACAACGTCAAAGTTGAATAGTTGCCATGAGACTATATGGCTGCAAAGCTAAGAATATTTGCAGGAGTAGGGGTGCCTGGGTAATTCAGTCAGTTGAGCATCTGACTTCAGCCCAGGTCATGATCTCATGGTTCGTGAGTTCAAGACCCGAGTTGGGCTTTGGGCGGACTTTGCAGAGCCTGCTTTGGATGATCTCTCTCCCTCACTCTGTGCCCCTCCCTGGCTCACACACAAGTTCTCTCTCTCTCAAAAGTAAACAAACATTTTTAAAAAATGTATATAAAGGAAAGAATATTTGCATAAGTTTACAAATCCTTGAACTTGATAATAATGACTAATAAAACTTCACATTGGTGGAGCACCTCCTCTATGCTAAAAACTTCATATGCTTTACTTCACTTACATTTGTAAAAATGTTGGAGACGGATGCCGAACTTTGAGTAGTCCCTAAACTCACTTGGGGGAACTGATCTAAACTCAGGTTCAATAACTTTAAAGTCCTCATTCTTAAACAATAAACGCCCATCTAGTTCTAAAGACCAGATATATTTGCGGAATGTGTATAGCCTATGACAAGATATGAAGGACGTGAGAGGTAAAATGTAGATTTATCAAATAGGCTATTTGAGGACAGGCATGATATCTTCCTTTTTGTTTCCCTAGTAACTGTCGCAGAACTGTTATATAGTTAGCACATACTAAAAATTGTATGAATGCATCAACTCTGCAGGCTTGAGGGAAATTAATATTGCATGAGATGGGGAGAGGCAACATAAAACCATGATAGAAGTCAGATATATTGTGGAATATTCCTGTAAAGGACATAAGAAAAGTAGCATGTTCTATTTCAAGCAGGAAAGATCAAAGTTGAAACTAGCCATAATACCTTTGAGTGAGGGAGCAGATCAGAGTGGAATGAAACTTGGACCCAGCTGAAGAAGATGTCTTCCAAAGTACAGCTTGAAATTCCAGTTTCTTCTCCAAGGCATGGAATACTTATTGTCATCAATCTAGAGAGAGCTGTCAATATAAGTTGTAACTCTTTCTGCACACTTTCTTCTGTGAGCAGACTTCCTAGACGAGGGGTTCACTGTCTAGCTGGAAAATATCATGATTATTCCTCTGGTCACACCTCATTCAAAACACATCATTCAAAACATTCGCTTGAATAATTCCTAACTTCCTGTAGTGAGTCTCTAACCAGCCCCGCCCAAGAAAAGTTAGGTCCTAGCCAGCAATATAAATGATGTCACCTAAGTGTGAACACAAAGCGAGCAAACATTTTTAAATTTCTAAAAGAGAGAGAGAGAGAAATAAAGAGAAAGAAAAAAAGAAAGAAAGATAGAGGGAGAGTTTTATTTAAGTGGGGACAGCTCCCCAAATACAATCTTCACAAAGAGTGCTCCAGAGAAGGAATGCTTAATACAGGATTATCCACGTTTTTTTGTTACATCAAGCATTCAAAATCATCTGGCCAAGGACATTTCATACAATTACAAACTTTATCTTCTGCTTTTTGCATCTGTAAGGTTGCAGGCTTCAGAATATTCTCTTTATTTGAAATGTTTCCTTTAGGTTATTTGCTAACAAGGCAGATGTATAGTGGGTGCTCGGTGAAGAAATAGAGCCCATGCTTTGAAGTTTGGTGAAGTCATTCTGATCTTGATAAGAGTATAGCTTCCCTGGGAGCCCAGGAGAAGAGCCCACAGACATTAAAAGTTGAAAATTTCCTTTACTGCAAGTATCATGTATCAGGGTGGGAAATCGCCAAGACAACCCAGAGAATCTAGGGATGGCCAAGATTGGCCCAGTATTTCCTTTCATGCAGCCTCCAGGTTTACCCACCTATCACCTTTAAACGTTTTAAACCTTCATGAATGGAAGGTGTCTGTCCCTATCTACAACAGTCACCCTTCGGTGACTCGAAAACTGTTTACCCTTTATTCCTGACACACAACTCAGCTCGATTCTTTTATACCGAGAGGCATATGTTATGAACACGTTGTTATGGAAGGTAGAGACCACTTATTCTCTTCTGTCCAATCTCCAGAATTTTCTCTTATGTCTACAAGTGACAAACAATGACTCCCCACAGGGTCATACATGAAATGGTGGAGGGGCACCTGGGTGGCTCAGTCAGTTAAGCGGTCAGATCTTGATTTGGGCTTAGGTCATGATCTCACAGTCGTGAGATCAAGTCCTGAGTAGGGCTCTGTGCTGGGTGTAGAGCCTGCTTGAGATCCTCTGTCTCCCTCTCTCTGCTCCTCCCCACTCACTCACTCCCTTGTTCTCTGAAAAAGAAAAGTTAAAAATAAAAAATAAATGGGGATATGAAAGGCTTTCATTCCTAATATCCTGAGACAATGGAGGTCCTGGATTTCACAAAATAAAGCACAGTCAGTTACAATATATACACTTGGATGAAAACCACATCTCATAATGGAAGAAGTTCTAGATTAGTTTTAAATCTTCACATATACCTGAAACATCTTCAAAATGGATTTCCTTTCTGGTCGTTCCCTCTTAAAACCACATACCATCCCAATATTTTCAGGCTCCTTAAAACAAAATGGCATTGTTCGTCCCCTACACTCAATTTTGAGAGCTGAGACCACCTTCATCCACACAGCTTTAACTGTTGGGATGGAGATCTGAAGCCACTTGTGTCAACATGGCATTCCTCTTTGTTCCAGGAGATTCCTGGCCAGGAAGATAAGACTGTAAACCAATAAATAACATTACCATTGGTGCCAGGACTTTTCTAAATGCCAAAACATTTGAATGAATAGTTTGCTCATCTGAACAAGCAGCCCTGCTGTGGGAACAACGGGTTGTTCGTTTAGCCAAACAGCTCACTTATCAAACATCTGTTTATTTATCAAAACTCCCTGCAAGATGCTTGCTTCGCTGTGCCCACCAAAGCGAACATACTATATCAAGAACTTGACCCAATCCCAGTAAGATATGTGCTTTGAAAGACCTGCCTTGAAGTACTCCTACCAAACTCCTACCAAAGTCTACGCCTGGCCTCTCCTTCCCGAGACACTACCAAGACTACTGAAGTCATGCTCTATCTCATAGTAGGTTTAATCGGCCTAACTTTGTTTGAAGAACAAGGTTTGCCGGTGGTCTTTTGCAGAATTGATAGTCAATCCGCATCTATATCCAACTATCAGCTGCAGTGTCTCCTGATCTTTAAATGGATAAACCCCAGTAATCATGGAAAGAATACAGAAGGACACATGCCTGGAGAAATATGTATGGGAAACTTACAGAACCCTCAAGCGTTTTAAGATAGCTCGTCAAAAACAAATAAGACCACAATTTTATCTATGGTCCAAAGGGAGTTTGTTGATATATGTATTTACTATGATAATACTACATATACTAATAGTATACTATACTATACTATACTATATACTATATATACTATACTATATATACTAATATAATCATTAATCATGAATCATTAAATACCTTTAAAAGACTATTGTGAGATTTTCTGATTCACATTCCAGATTCTTCAATAAGAAGTAATAACATCTGAAGAGATAGAAAAAAAGAGAAAGAGATAGCCCAAGCACAACTTTGTAATGTACATTATGTTATTTCAAATGAGTTCTTCAACCCTTACTCCCACCCTCTCAAGCCTCTTCCTTCTTCTCTTGGTAAATGATTTAATTGACATTCTAGTATTCCGCAATGCTGCCCATGTTATTTCAGGTCTTTGAATCCCTGATGTTGGCTCCGTTGTGTCAGCAAGAAAATTTCCTTCCTTCCTCCGTTCTTTCCTTTTCTGCCTTGCCTTGCCTTTCTCTTCCTTCCTTCCTTCATCTTCCTTCCTTCCTTCATGTTTCTTTCTTTCTCTTTCTTTCTTTCTTTCTTTCTTTCTACTTGAATTGCCTCTTCCGTTGGTTGCAGTATATAAATAGTTCTAATGATGCGGTGTGATTCTATATCTATGATTACCTGGAGATGTTGTGTCAAATATACAGCATTATAAATGATACACTGAGAGGCACCCAGGGGGCTCAGTTGGTCAAGCATCCAGCTCTTGATCTCAGCTCAGTTATTGATCTCAGGGTTGTGAGTTCAAGCCCCATGTTGGGCTCCACACCCAATATGGAGCCTACTTAAAAAATAAATAAGGAGGGGCACCTGGGTGTCTCAGCAGGTTAAGCATCTGACTGTTGATTTCTACTCACTTCATGATCTCATGGTTCATGGGTTCTAGCCCCACATCAGACTCTGTGCCGACAGCACAGAGCCTGTTTAAGATTCTGTCTCCCTCTCTCTGACCCTGCCCCCCCCCGCCTCAAAATAAATAAAAATTGTAAAATAAGTAAATAATACATTTACAGAGGCATTTTAATTTTTTTTCTGCTCATTTTTGTGTCATTTGATCTCACCATCCACTATTACTCTCCTACTCTCCTGGTAGTCGCATGTTCTGAGTCTAAGAGTTCTTATTCATGACTAACGAATTGATCGATTATTCATTTAAGTCTTCCTACCCGATCCAAACTATGGAATTAACTGTGTCTTACTTGCAGCTGTTCAAAAGAATGGTCCATAAAAGCATCTCGGCGTTAAAAGTCTACTTGCTTTGTTGCGTTTTAACATGTGGGTTTTATTATTTTCAGGCATGGTGAGGCCAACATATCAAGAGAAGCTTACCATTGAAAACACAGCTTGTTAGTCACAGTGCCCCAGAGAAGGGAGCAGGCCATGCCACACAGGGCCACAAGAAGAACAGGAGACAGAAGGAATGAAGGGAAAGTATCTGTGGAAGCCCTTATTGCGGTCCCACGGGAAAGTTTTCGCACAGCAGGGAAGCAGGCGTGGGATCAGTTCGTTTGAATCATTTCTGGGTATAGCTCTTCTGGTGCACAGCAGCTATCTCTAGTTGTCTGCTGCCTGGCCTTGGGATAATGAGGGCAGAGAAATATTGCCTCCTGCAGCGCAAAAGCCATCTGGAAGAGGTCGTTCAGAATCTAGACTCTGGGTTGGTCTGCATATGAAAGTAATGCTGGGGCATTCATTTGCCATCCCCAAGAATTGAGGCAGCCTCTCCAAGTCAGTGAGGGCTCAGATGTCAGATCATCAAGAATATAGGTAATAAAAACGTATGGTTAACACATTGTATTGAATTACAATTTGCATATGGTAAAATTCACTAAGCTTAAGCATACAGCGTAATACATTGTTTATATTTGGATACACTCATGTAATCACCCCCCAGATCAATGTTAAAACATTGCCATTGCTCCAAAAGATTCTGTTGAGTCTCCTTCCGTTTAATACCTGCCTCTCCCAGCAAGGAAGGCGATATTGTGACTTCGATTAGAATTCCCTGATCTTGAACCCCATAGAAACAGAATTGTACATTATGAACCTTTTTATGTCTGTTTTCTTTCATTCAAACTCTCTTTCTGGGGTTTATCCATACGGTTGCACTTACCAAGTTTGTTACTTTTTAGTATTGTGGAGTCTTCTTAATATGAATATAATGAAATGTGTCCATTTACTCTGTAATAATTGAGTTGCCATGAAGATTCCTGTACATGTCTTTCACGGACACGTGTACTCATTTCTCTTGTGCATACCTAGGAATAGAAGTGATGAATCATGGGACTGGTATTGTCTCTAGTTTTAGTGCATACCACCAAAACGTTTTCCGAAAGTCAAAATAATTAACCATCCAATCAACATTATATGCGAATTTCCATTTCTCTGCATCCTTGACAACATTTGTAATTGACAGTCTTCTTAATTTTACCATCCTGTTGGTTGTGCAGTGGTTCCCAATCATGGTTTTCACTTCCATTTCCCTGATGGGCAATAATATTGAACACTTTTACATATGATTATAGGTACCTCTTCAAGATCTTTGCCACGTTTCATGTTGAATTCTCTTTATTTTTCTTATTTAATTAATAGAATATCTTTATGTATTCCAGACATCAGTCCTTTGTCAGATAAATATTTTGAAAATATTTCCTCCCAGTCTGAAACTTGTCTTTTACCTTCCTTAATGATATATTTTGATAAACAGAAGACCACTTTCTCATCTTTAAACTTTCATTATTAATGCTCTTTTGTTTTTAGTAATTTTCACGAATCCCAGGATTAGGAAGATATGTCTTCTTCCAATAGCTTTATTATTTTACTTTTCAGTGATTGGTCTGTGAGTCACATTAAATTGATATTTGCGAATGATGTGGAATAGACTCAGTATCACCAAAACTTTCTTGCTTATGTTCGCAATGCAAATGAACAATTTCTTCTTGAATTAATTGTGAATTCGACTGTAAACCTCTTTGTGTTACCATAATCAATAGTTTCTATGATTAGAGGAAGCCAAGTTTTAGAATTTTGTAATCACAATTTATGCATGCAATTCAGAACAAACCCAACAAATAAATTCATGAAAATGAAGCCAATAACCTAAATTTATGATTCAGATACGCTGAGACATCTAATTTACCAAGCTTAAACCCTGCTCCTTCTTAAAAGTTCCTTTTGGAGTTCTTTAATGCAGTTGTCTACATTAGCTCAAAGTTTTGTTTTGTTTTACAACATTTGTTTTTAGAAAAAGTACTGTGTAAGCCCCAAATCCATATACTTTCTTCAACATAGTCAAGAAATATGCATCTCATTTACTTTATGCTTTATTTATAATCAAACAGCCCCCTAAAGGTTCCCCCTTAACTGTAATAAGACAAACCTTAGAAAATCTACCTAAATTAACTTGCTAGTGTCTAAGAAAACTACAAAAGTAAAATCATGTTAACACAAGAGAAGGCAAAGTTGTTTTTGATTAGAGAACTTGAGATTTATCTAGTAAGCTCCCCCTGACATCGAGAGGTGAATATGATGACTTCTGCATTCCAAGAATCTTTGGTAAGGACTAAATGTGGTTCATGAGAATAATACAACCACAAAAGAAACCTACATGGCAACTGTTTTCTCATAATCCTTCATTCTTCAGCACATATCTATTGAACATTTAATATTTCTCTGGGACTATAAAGCTCAACAAAAAAGCCATGGTCCTAAACATTCATGGAGCTTCTAGTGCAGTTGGATAAATAGGTAAAATCACAGACTGGGGAAAAAAAAAGTAACTGCATATTATAATAAGGCGAGGGGAGAGAAAATGCTTACACAGAGAAGAAGGGGCCAGATGAACTTTCAGGTTAACGGTAGATGAGCAGAAAAGGTCTCTTCAAGGAAGTATAGAGCATCTAGAGAAAAACTAAGCCAGCTTTACAAACCATGCAGGCCACCTTGTGTGCAAAGTGCTCACAGAGACAGGTGAGAGAGCAAACTGACATGAGTTAGGTCTATTACTTTGCTTATGTTTCTGCCTTTGGAAGTAGAGGAAAGAAGACTAGAACCTACGAGCAGATTCCGAAACTACTGCAAGTGAAACCCCAAGATAACCTGCCTGTGGTTCTCAACAAGAGAACCAGATATGCCAATGTCGCCAAGAACCCTCTAAGCTTGCTTGTCCCTCAATATTAATAGATAAAATAGAATTCACTTCCAGCGGGCCGTGGAGACCCAGCCCATAGCCTGAGAGAAAATGTCCAGAGATCCAGAGAGAATGTTTGCCCTTGTGGGCTTGGATTTGCCCTTGGACTTGGACATGGATTTGATTATTTTAACCTTTGCCACTGATGTGGTTCATTGTCCTTAATGTGTTCCATGCAAGAGTATGACATATTCTTCAGACTGACAAAGTCTTGGTTTGCTCCACAAGATAATTCTACTTCTTCAAGAGATTCTGCAACATGCTCAGCTAATATAAAAAGAGCTTTGATAGCTGGCACACTGCATTATCATCTAAACAGTTCATATTTACAGCGTATAGACATTTTCCTCCTGTAGAGAAAACACCAAATTTTCCTTTTTCTTTGATTAGGCATAAAGTAGAAAAATAAACACTTCTAAGGAATATTTTTTAAACTTTTTCAGGATTTTTCTGTGAATTTTCTCTACTTCTTCTCTCAGAATTAAATAGAAAACAACACAAATATTTTCCATGAAGACTCTGGATTCTTTTCGCCAAAGATACCCTGAACTTAATGCTTTTCAGGATGTTGAGATATATAAACTAGGATCTCTGTTGACTAGATCTCATGCCCCTGGGATCAAAACGCAACAGAACTTTTACAAAACCTGCTTGGGAAGATGGCATCTTGGTGTCCAATATCCAGCTATAACAGATAGAAAGAATGCTAGATTTCCCTTCCACTCCCCATTTCTTTCTTCAAGGGTAGAACTTTGAAGAAGTATCATTAAATAGATACTCTTTTTTTAGAAATGATACTTTCAGCAAAGACTTCAAATCACTCTTTGAGAATGAAAACCAAGTGTCTCAGAGAATGCAAGAAGAGATTTTGGAAAACGTGTCTATGGAGCTAATGTCAGCCTGTTAAATTGCTCCAACCTATCCCGGTTGGAGATTATATAATATTATATACAATCATATTATATATATGAATATATAATCATTATTATATATGAATATACATTATATATGATGATATGATTATTGTGTTACAGGATTATATATATATGATATACAATAGATTATATATGATTATATATATATATATAAGATTATATATAGAATATAAAATATATGGAGAGGGAGAAAGAGAGAGAGAGACACTCAGTTATGTGCTGAATTGTTTCCCCTCAAAATTCATACATTGGAGTCCTAACCCCAAGTACTCAGAATGTAACTGTTTTTGGACATAAGATTTTTAAAGAGGTAATTAAGGTTAAATAAGGTCCCTAGGGTACACCCTAACCCAATATGACTAGTATTCTTGTAAGAAGAAGAGGAGATTAGGACACACACACAGAGGAAAGACCAGGCACCATATGAAGACACAGCAAGGAAAGAGCTATCTGCAAGCCTAGGAGAGAAAAAGAGAAGAAACTAGCTTAGCTGACACTTTGATCTTGAACTTCTAGCTTCCAGAATTGCAAAAAAAAAAAATGAATTCCTATTGTTTAAGCCACCAGTCTGTGATAGCTTTTATGGTGATCCTAGTAGACTTTTTTTTTTTTTAGATGTATATACACTGTGGAGGTATACATATCTCTCTCCAATACAAACACAACTTACACAATATCTACACACACTGTTTTCTAAAGGTGGTGGTGTTTGTGCGAAACTTATGGGAGATATCAATTACGTTTACAGCAGCCCCTATTTCTTACAGAATATCTGGTAGATACTCTGGAATTTTTAGATCTTTGGTAGTTTTTCTAGATACTGTTTGAAAATTGAATAATTTATTTTTATTATTATTTTTTTTCTTTTTTAGATCAGTTCTCTATATCCTATCTTATAACACTCAGATAAAGGAAACCAGCTAACCCATTTGACATTCTTCTGGGACTATACTCAGCAAATCCAGAAGTTCAATGACAATATTATCTACTTTTTACATTCCTATAGGTGACAATATTTGAGGTTTTTAAGTTGCTATGTAACAAGGGTCTCCTTGCCCCCAGGTTCCAATAACATTTTGCTCGGTCTTCATTAAGCCCTCACCAATGGCCTTCTTGAGGCCTGTCAGTCATCCACCACCAAACTCAAGACCTTCCAGGTTCCGCTACCATGAATCTCGAAGCCACGTGTCTTCAGTTTTTCTTATGGCAGCATGATGCTTCTGATATCAAATCGTGTCCCCTTTGCTACTTCTGCATTCAAAACCCTCTCCAACTGTAATGGAAGAACATAACAATTTCATTATGCTCACTGATTCTGTGGGTGGGTCATTCAAACAGCACAGTGGGGATGACTTACATTCCAAGGGATCTGGGGTCTCCATTGGAGATGGAGTCTTCTCCAATTGAGTCTTCCGGGGACGGAAGACTCAAACAGCTGAGAGTTCTAATAACTGTGACTAAAGGATCCATCTCCATGGTGCCTTAATTGTTGATATCTGGTCCCGGAACTGGGGTTATTAGAAGGCTTAGCTGAGCTCAGACTGTCTTGTCACCTAGAGTGCTTGCACGAAAACCATCTCCCTATGGCTTGGGCTTCCCATGGCGTGGTGACCAGGATCCAAAAGGGAGCACCCAAGAGGCACCTTCCAGAGAGAAAATGTTCTAGAAGAACCAGATGGAAGTTCATGGTCTTTTATGATCCCACCTCATCAGTCACATAACATTATTCTTACCCTAATTCATTGGTCAAAGCATTCATGAGCCCACTCAAACTCAAGAAAACAAAAATATAGATCACCAGTCAGCAGTCTGGGCAAGGCAAAAAATTGGGGTCATGTTTTAAAACTGCCACATGGTTTCTTAAATTCCTTATGCCACAAGTCATTTCTCTTACTAATATTCATATAATTTGATATTTCTGATATGGGGAATACACTTTTTTTTAATCTGTTCATGACCAGTTTGAAAATGTACCCAGTTAATCTATAATGATCAGTAGTTAATTAAGCCAGGAATCAATGCCTGCTTGTAGGTGAGAAAAATAAAAGAAGCAAGCTGAAGTGATTTATCCATAGTAGAATTCTGGGTGGTGAGAATAGAAAGTAGAATTCCTTATCTGTGGGGCGCCTGGGTGGCGCAGTCGGTTGAGCGGCCGACTTTGGCTCAGGTCATGATCTCGTGGCTTGTGAGTTCGAGCCCCATGTCAGGCTCTGTGCTGACAGCTCATAAAGATACTGTGCTGACAGTATCATAAAGATGCCAATTCTACAAAAATTGATCTATAAAATCAATAAGATTTCAAACAACTTCCTCAAAATGGTTTTTATGGATTCTGTGTCTCCCTCTCTCTCTCTGCCCCTCCCCTGCTCATACTCTGTCTCTCTCTCTCTCTCAAAAATGAATAAGCTTAAAAAAATTAAAAAAGGGTTAGAGTGGGAGAGAGAGCCAAAGCATAACAGACTCTTAAAAACTGAGAACAAACTGAGGGTTGATGGGGGGTGGGAGGGAGGGGAGGGTAGGTAATGGGCATTGAAGAGGGCATCTTTTGGGATGAGCACTGGGTGTTGTAAGGAAACTAATTTGACAACAAATTTCATATAATAAAAACTAAATAAATAAATAAATAAATAAACACTAAAAAAAACTAAAAAAATTAAAAAAGAAAAAAAAAAAGAATTCCTATTCTTCTCCTCCTCCAAAACATCCAGCGCTATAGTAAATACGTTGACTGATCATACCACTAATTTCTAGTTTAATGGCATTGTTTTTAAAAATTCTGTAACTATTTTTTTCTTTTCATAATAAATTGAGTCATATGAAAAAACATAAACATGTGGGCTTTCAGAGCAAATAGACGTCATTTCAACAACTTACAAGTTACCCTTTTGCATGTTATGCCATTATGAATGTTTGCATGTTATTCCCATCCTTAATGCTTATTCCATCTATAAAATGTGAATCATAATAATAATAATACATCTTCTATAGTAGTGGTGTGGAAATTAGAAATAATATATGTAACATATTAAGCAATAAGTAAGTGCTTAGGAAATAATTACTTCTATTCTTAAAAAAAAATGCTTTGAGGTCAAATTATTTTATTTTGCCCTGTGGAGTGCATGTGTATACCGTAATTACTGAGTTCATTCAGCTTATTTTATTCCTTTGTTATCCTGCAATACAGTGACTAAAGCATGATTTTGAAATCAAACTGCCTAGGAATTGGTTTTGAAATCAAACTCGTGGCTCTAATAGTCAGAGACTGTGTGACAAGTTACTTAATACCACTGAGTTAGAGTCTTCATAAAAGTGTTATTATCTAGGAGTTAAATAAAATATCTCTCGAAACAAGACATTACAATTTTCAATAGTTTAAAGCATTTATTGGCAAATGATAAAGATATAGTGGTGCTCTTGCTGAAGATAAATAGATATATTTGTCCACCAAAAGGCCCCTGTCCTCGAAGAACACAATTCCTGGGCATGTCTAAAGCAAATTAGATACTTTGATTAAGATTAAAATTCCTTTGGCGAAGGAGTGGACAGTTCAATTGGGAATGGGAATGGGAAAAAAGACACCGAGTAGGAGACCAGGAAATCTGGGTTTTGACATAGTTCTGCCGCTTATAGACTCCCCAGTCCTGAGTAACTCACTTTGCTGCTCTGGGCCTCAGTTTCTTCATCTGTAAAATGGGTATCATAGTATCGCCAGATTTATTTCACCAAAAGTTGTGAGGCCCAGATGAGATTGTCGAGAGAAATATGCCTTGAAAATCCTAAGTCGCCACAAAAATATAACTTACATTTTTTAAAAGTTATTGTTTGTGCCCAAATAGAGAAAACAAAGCTCATTAAAGCAAGTGCATTGTTTTTGTGCAAAGGTATTTACACTTGGTTCACAATATGATCTTGTTTATACCAAGAGCATTTTCAGACTGGAGGGAGGATACTAATTAACTATCTGCAAAAATGAAAGGGTAGACTTTGCATTTTAGTATAGAAACTCTGCAATTTAAACCTCCACAAGTACATTTATGTTAAATTCCTACCAGCATTGTGTTCTCTGATTTTCTGCTCACTGATTGTGGATTGTAGCCACACAATTAAGATAAATGTGTAAATGCGTACTGTTCAGAAATAGTTCATTTCTCATTTAAGACATGGTGTAGTGTGACTTTCATTTTCTTTTGGATATAGCTATTAAATTTGGATTACCCCTTGTGTTACTGAGAGGAAAAGATTTTTTTTTTAATATACGAGAGGCGTATTAAGCTACAGAAAAACATAATAGCACGTCCATGTAAGAGAATTTTCCAAGTTCTTATTTTCCATTAACTAACTAAATAAACAAATAACGATACTTCCTCATACAGAATTAAATAAATAAATAAATAAATAATGATAAATAACGTTAAATAAATTAAATAAATAAATAAATAACGATACTTCCTCATATAGAATTCACCCAGCACGTAGTCATGAAACATGCTGCAAGTGTCTCCACAAAGCCCTAAATTATCCAATTTTGGACAAAAATGATGATTCACAAATACATGGTGAAACGATCATCCTAATTAATATTTTGGATAGATGATTATGTGCCAAGCACTGTTTCATTCCCATGCCTTCACTCAGTGAATCCCCAAAACAAACCTACAAGGTGTGCAATATTAAGATCCGACTTCTACTGATCAAGAAATGGAGTTTAGAGCGTGTCTCTGTCAAGGTTCATCACAGAAAACAAACAGAAGCACTCCTGGTGTTTCCAGCAGAAACTTAAAAGAACATCCTGCTAAACGATGTCATAGGTTAAAAAAAAAGAAATACTAATGGACATTTTAAATACTAATGGTCCATTTAAATAAAATGGACATGTTTAACAGCAAACATGACATATTAAAATATGTGGGATGTTGGGGCGCCTGGGTGGCTCAGTCGGTTAAGCGTCCGACTTCGCTCAGGTCATGATCTCGCAGTTCGTGAGTTCGAGCCCCGCGTCCATCTCTGTGCTGACAGCTCAGAGCCTGGAGCCTGCTTCCGATTCTGTGTCTCCTTCTCTCTCTGACCCTCCCCCGTTCATGCTCTGTCTCTCTCTGTCTCAAAAATAAATAAACATTAAAAAAAAAACTTTTTTAAATAAAATATGTGGGACGCAACTATATAGTTGCTTGAAGGCATCTAGAGCCTTAAATACTTGCATGAGAAATTTCAAAAGCTTCAAAATTAACGAGCTAAGCATTCACACTGAGAAGTTACGTGGTCTACCCTAAACCACAGACTACAAGGAAAGAGATAACAGATATGAAAAACAGAAATTTATATTCTGAGAGGCGCCTGGGGGGCTCAGTCGGTTAAGCATCTAACTCTTGACTACAGTTCGTGAGATCCAGCCCCAAACTGGACTCTGCTCTAATAACACGGAGCTCCTTGGGATTCTCTCTCTCCCTCTCTCTCTCTCTGCTCCTCACCTGCCCACACGCTTGTGTTTTCTTTCTTTCTCTCTCTCTCTCAAAATAAATAAATAAATAAACATTACAAAAGAGAAATTTATATTTTTTTTAAAAAGTTGGTTCTTTTCACAATTATATAAAAGAAATTAACCCCTATTAATTGTTTGAAAGAAGTAGAAGCAATGTAATGAATGAGAAGGGGACATAATCACATATAATGCAAAGAATAAAAAAATGAAAGAATAGTGTTGTCAACTCTGCTATTCCGGCAGGGAAGGGGACGTTATTCGTCAAGAAGAAATTAAAATCGTAACTAGCTGTATAATAATGAAACCAAAACAGTGGTCAAAAAGCTTTCTTGGAGCGCCTGGGTGGCTCAGTCGGTGAAGAGGCCGACTTTGGCTCAGGTCATGCTCTCGTGGTCCGTGAGTTCGAGCCCCTCATCGGGTTCTGTGCTGACAGCTTTGAGCCTGGAGCCTGCTTCAGATGCTATGTTTCCATCTTTCTGCCACTTCCCCACTCATCCTCTGTCTCTTTCTCTCTCAAACATAGAAATAAAGATTGAAAAAACATTAAAAAAAATCTTTCTTTAAACTTAAAGCCAACCCCATTGGTTTTAAAGGACAAGTTCTACCAAACTTTCAATAAATTTCTGGACCTATGTTCCTAGACTAATTTCTGTACCTATATTCCTAGGCAGAATTGGATTTGAATTGACAAGTAATCCCTCAAATCAAACTATAAGCCCAATATAATGCAGATACATAAACAGCAAATCATTATCGGCCTATTTCACTCATAAATACAGAACTAAAATTTCTGAAACACAAAACAAAACAAAAAGAAAAGAAAAAGAAATCCAATCGGGCATTGAGAAGCAATACACTATTACCAAACTGGTTTTATTACAGGTGGGCAGAAATAATTTACATTATAAAATCCATTAGTGTAATTTTCCATTGTAACAGATTAAAAGAGAATATTACATAATGGTCTCAATAGATAAAGAAACTTGATACAATGCAAAACCCATTCATGGCAACAAGCTCTTAGTAAATTAGGAATAGAAAGGAACACTTGATCTGATAAAAAGTATCTATAAAAAAACATACCTTATTCTAAAGCATTTGCTTTAAAATCAAGAACAAGGCAAGGAAGCACATTTACCACAAATTCTAATCAACAATAAGTCGACTGTTCTAGCTACTACAATTAAGCAAGAAAAAAAATTGTCACGAGAATTAGACAGGGTAACATAAAACTGTCAGTAGTTGTAGATATTATCATTTATCTATGAATCCCAGAAAATACACAGAAAAAAAATGTTGAAATAATAGCAGCAGTTAGCGAAGTAGATGGATATAATCTTAACACAAAAGTCAAATACATTTCTATTCTCCAGCAGCACCAATCTAGAAAACATATTTAAAGACAGGACTCCACTTACATCAAATAAATATCAAGTACATAAAAATAAATCCAAAAAATAATGCCCCAGAAAACTATAAAACTTTATGACAAGGTATTAAAAATTACCCAAATGAAAAGAGATATAAGCCATGTTTATGGATAGGAAGACAGTACCATAAAGATGCCAATTCTCCAAAAATTGATCTATAAGATCAATAAAATTTCAAACAGCTTCCTCAAAATGATTTTTATGGGACTTTAGCAGGATCTTTATAAAATCGTATGGAAGATAAAGGGTCAAGCCTAGCCAGGACACTTCCGAAGGGGAGCAAGGAGCAAATCTTACCATATATCAAGGCTGATTATGAAACCATGGTATCATGGATACATAAAACAACCATGATCTTTGGTATGACAGATATATTATGTAAGATCAGTGAGGAAAGCAGAAATTGGCCAATAAGTAAAGCAGGAAAAGAAATGATTTATTCATTTGGGAAAAGAATGAAATTGGATCCCTCCCTACAATACGCAAAAACCCATTCCATTAGAAGTAGAACTTAAATATCAAAAATAAAATAAAAAATATAAGTTACAACTGTTTAATCTTTGGGATATGGAAAAACTTCTCACGATGTTTACTGCAAAACTTTTAATGGATAAATTATGTTACATTAAAATTAATAATTTTTGTTTGAAAAAGAAAACGAGTTTTTTTTTAAGAAATTGAAAATACAGTTCACAAACATACACAGTGATTTACATTGTACAAAATGGACCAAAGTCAATGTCAAGAAGGTATGGTACAATATAAATTAGTACTAATAACAAAATTATAGAAAAATGGGAAAATAAATGTTAAATATCTCACAGAATAGGAAATGTGCGACCAATATACACTTGAAGATCTGTTCATTATATCGGAACTATGAAAATTAAGACCACAATGAGACGGCTTTACATTGCTACAATTCACAAAAATTAAAATGTCTGAACACTACAAGGGTTAGAGTGGATCCTCGGCATCTTGAATTTTGTAATGGTAGGAGCATAAGTAAGCACAACCACTTTAGAAGAGGTTAGACTTCGTAGTCTGATATTGAATACCCATAAGCCCGCGGTTCGGCGATTAAACTCCTATTGTATACACAAGAGCATCTGTTACACAGCTACAATTGAAGATACATTCCAGAATATCCATAGCAGTACTGCCCATGATACCAAAAACCTAGAAGTATCCCAGTTGTCCATTGGAGACTGTATAAGCAAAATGGGCTATAATCAAATGATAGAATCTTATATTGCAGCGGAAATGTATTAACTACAGTGGCATGCAGAAAACTAAATGAACCTCAGTCATATATTAAGTGAAATTCTAAGTCTCAAGTGACTACATGAAGCATTGTATACCTTATCTTAAAAGCTAAAAAGAATGAAAACAGACAAACGGTTTTAGGAATGACTATAGGGGCAATAAAAATGAAAGCAAGGCATGAATTCAAGAGTCAGAACAAGGGGTTGACAAGAGGATAAAAGGAAAGAAGTAGCCCATGCACTTGGATATAGATCATTCTCAAGGACTTAGCTTCTGTTTTGCATGGCAGGTGCACACATACTTATTACATCATTAAAAATAAGGAAATAAATACAGTAAAACCTTGGATTGCAAGAAACTGGTTCTGTGAGTGTTCCACAAGATGAGCAAACATTTCTAATAAATTGTAACTTGAGAAACGAGCGACGTCTTGCAGTACGAGTAGTCCGTGATTCCCAAATGTCACATGATCCTAATCATAAGAGCCAACGGTTCTGGAAATGGTTCTTGAAATATACGAGTGCTTTGGACTACAAGCATGTTTCCAGAATAAATTTTGCTCGCAAACCAAGGTTTTACTGCATATAAATAAATGTGGGGCATACTGACTAAAGAGTGTATCAGAGAATCAAGAAAGAAAAAAATAAGAAAATTGTGCTTGGTCCCAAATACTCAGCAGAAACTCTCCTTTATGAGACCACATGAACAGCCAGAATTAGAACAGCATAGCAAATAACAATCACAAAACATTAATCGTGATCTAGATCTGTTCAAAAGCTATTTCAATTTCTAAGGAATTTTGCCAGAAAAGTTTTTCTCCCTGGGCGCAGCAGCCCCCTCAGCTGCCACACGCACTTCAAAGGATCCCAGCTTATGACAATTTAAATAATATATACACAAAAAGTAAAGCAAAGCATGAAAATTTTAAGGCATCTGAAATCATTTTTCAGGTTGCAAAGCATAATAAAATAATCTAAGAAATGATTACATGACACCATGGGGGTAAATGAAGCCTAGCTAATGAATTCTGATGTCTCTATCCTTTCTTAGCTCTCTATCAGAAAGTCTGCATTTTCAAAAGTTAAATAAAGGAGAATTGAAGCTAAGACCTCAGCAAAATTCTCTTCTTGGGTAAATGGGTTGGCTCCTGAATAGATACCTGACATGAAACAAAAAAGTCAAGTCGCATTTTTCAAGACGTATTCCCTTTTTCTTTTAGATAAAGGAAACATCGCTGTTTATTTCATCAAGTTCATCAGCATCTGAGAATGTGTTACCGAGTGACAAGAAAGCTGTCACTGGGAAAATAATCCTACTCCTTTACTCCACATGATGCAACCTACTGTGTTATCTTCTCCAAGGGAGTGAAATGGTAACGCCATGGGAACCTAAGCAGCATTTATATATGGAAACAGGGCGACTATTTCAGGAGTGAAGTAAACCTGCTTGGAAGGGTCAGCAAGCAATTTAAAGCCTCTCTTTATCACGGTATGCTGGTAAAAGGTAAGTTTAAAACCGCCTTTCAGATTAGCAAATAGCATGTAACATGTAAGCATGTACAGGTGGGGAACGCTCAGAGGTTCATCCTGGGCATAAGACACAAATTAATGTCTCTCATCTACACACTCTATATGGATAGGAAAAGTACCTTTCAAGTTTCTGTGAGGAAAAGAAGAATCGCAGTCTGATATGGAAGCGTGATGTCTATGGCTATAAATTGATGTCATCAACAATGAAGACTCAGAAGAATAAATAGTATGATTTAAGACCATCCATCCACATATACCCCCAAAGTGATTGTATCCGTTTCCTACTGCTGCCATAAAAAATTGCCACAAACTTAGTGGCTTAAAACAACAGAAAGTTATTGCCTCACAGTCCTGGAATCTCTAAGTATGAAATCAACATGTCAGCACGATTGATTCCTACTGGAGACCCTAAGGACCTGTCCCATGCTTCTCTCCCAACTTCTGATCATGGCTGGCAATCCTTGACACAACCATTATTCCAGTCCCTGCCTCCACTGGCACATGGAGATCTCTCCTGGGTTTCGTCACATAGCATCGTCCTTACCAATCTGTCTCTGTGTCCCTCCTCTTCTTATGAGACACCAATTATATTGGATTAGCATATTGGATTATAGTACACCCTAATTGAGTAGGACCTCGTCTTTTTTTTTTTTCCTTAATGGTTTTATTTATTTTTGAGACAGAGAGAGACAGAGCATGAGCAGGGGAGGGGCAGAGAGAGTGGGAGACAACAGAATCCGAAGCAGGCTCCAGGCTCTGAGCCATTAGCCCAGAGCCCGACGCGGGGCTCGAACTCACGGAGTGTGAGATCATGACTTGAGCTGAAGTCTGACGTTTAACCAACTGAGCCACCCAGGCGCCCGGAGTATGACCTCATCTTAACTTGATTAGTTCAACTTATATTTTCAAATAAGGTCACATTCGCAGGTACCACCTTAACATATCCTTTGGCGGGGGGGACAAAATTCAACCCACAAATTGATCAGTGGGTAAGTTTGAGGAAAAAAGTAAGGTCCCTTCTCTGCCTTTTTACTCTGGGAACAAACCATCTGGTTAAACATTCTAGGAATTAATAAGTTTCCAACTTCAAAGACCAGTAATAAATCCATGTGCCCACAGGGGCTAAAAAGGTCACACTGGTGAGTGAAATGGACTGGTTAATTTACTTATTTCATTCACTTTAAAAAGTGATTTTACTGAAATTTTAGCCCTCACCTCCTTTTATAAATCATTAAACTTTTTATCATGCATCATTTCCATATGCATTTGCCATGTAATTTTCATAATTCTCATTAGGGTTTGTTTTACATAGGCATCTTGCATTGATTTTTTTTTTGCATGAGACACGGTTTATTTATTGAAAATGTAGAAACACACTTAACTTCGTAAAGAAATATGTTTTCTTCCGTTTTTATTAAAACACTCAGTGTAGCACACATTTTCCAACGTTTGATGGAGACATAGGTAGAAAACTATGTTTCTGCAAAAAGGCAAATGACAGTGAAAGCATAATGATACGCAGTGGCTGGCCAATGACTTCAGTTATGGGCAGAGTAGGTATAATGAGGACAGTGGACTGTGGCCCCTGTCCAAATGGGGATGAAGCCAAGCAGCTCCAACCAATTAGTGCCAGACAAGCACTCAAGGGAAGTCCTGAATGCAGACAATCCAGGTAAGTTTTTTCAAGAGAAGCTAGAAATCTAGTTCTGATTTTCCCTGAGAAACCGGAAGTCCAGATTTTTATGAGAAATCTCCGTTTTTTTTTAAGGAGGTTGATTTATAAAAGCCAAACAAAACAAATCTGTGAATTCAAATTCAATTCAGTTCTCAGCCATTATCGATTATGACCTTTGAATCCACAGGACAACCATTTGAATGAATGGTTTTCCCTTTAGAAAGATGGACTTCCCCACCTCCTCTCCCATCTCACTGCTACCTCCCCTTGTTCCCCCATGTACTTTCCTTCTGCCCTCTCCCACACACACACAACAATGACTAAGTTCAAATAGAATTTGAAGAGCTGAGCCCAGGTGATCAGCTCACGAAATGAAATCTTAATTATCACTGCCTAACTCATAGAAGAAAATAAGTCTGTGGATAGGAGAATCTAAATCTGAAGATTTTCTTCCACAAACTAGTCAATGCCTTTTACCACTGACAAAATACCTGATCGTGTATAGTTTGACAGCTGTAGGTATCTGCACCCATGTTTATGGAAGGTTGTAATTTTCCATTGCATATATAAAATGTAGGCATTTTTTTAAAGCTAATACACAGGTTTTAATGGCTATTCATCACTTTTTAACTCTCCCCTTTTGTCTTCCGAAACCCTACTCTCACAAGACAAAGACAAAGAAAAGGGATCTCTTACTAAGAAGATATAAGAATGACTAATGTGCACCAGTAGAAGCTGCAAATGCCAAATTCTCACTTTCCCAGTCTCTTTGGAACCTAGCGTTTAGCATATTGCCTACACTTCACCCATCAGATGCACCTGCCCTGACTTTGCAACTCAAGTTAGGATCACAACTTAGCAAGGTCTGTGCAAAAAAACAGTGCCCAAAGAGAGACCATCTTGCACAGATCCATCTTGCAGAGGAAGCAGGGGTAATAATGGTTCTCGTTGCAATGATTAATGTTCAGCATGAGAACTCATGATGTTAGCTTGGATACCTACACTTAGGAGTAGTGTTCAGTGACAAAGCCCAGCCAGTCCTCTCGTTCCATGCCATACTTCACGGAGGAACCTCACTGTGGAAGCTCCCTGCTCGATTCTCCACCTGTCCCAAAGATTTAGGAAGATATTTTGTATCTTATAAGTTCCCTTTCTGTTTCAAAGAACCAGACTTGGTTTCTGTTGCTTGCGACTAAGTTGCTTAATTTATATAAAAAATTAAATATGTCCATAGTTATAGTATTTTTCTCATGATGCTTAAGAGTTTTATCTCATGAACAACTATCCGAACCACTGTTCTAAGAGATGGCAGTACGACATAGTGGTTACTATGAAGGACAGCAATTCAAATCCCATCTCTCCTATTTCCAAATGTGTCATAGACTCTAAGTCTAAAGTTCCCTCTTGTCTAGCAAAAGAACAGGACACACGATGAAAAGCTAAAGATGGCTCATGTCCGGGAAAAGACAAGAGCCCCGAGGAAGGGTCCTGGCCCCGTTTTTATTAGGATCAGAAGGCTTACGAACATGGTGATGGACGTGCACAAAGAGACAATGAATCTGTGAACATTCACTTGCGGATATGAGGGAAAGGGGGTCTTGAAGATATTTGGGGTTGGGGGTTTGGGTTAATACAAAGCAAAATCCTGATGCCGGGCAGTGGGGAGGAAGGTTGTATACAGCAGATAAGAGGCACCACCTCTGTTTATCTTAGCTAGCCTGGGGGATGAGACAGGTAGGACACGTGACCTCAGGGTTAACAAGGCACCTTTTGTCCTGTTAATCATCTCACCTCTGGGCTGCTTTACCTATAGTGCAGGTGTCTATAGCCCAATTTACCTGTTTACCTAACTTGGTCCTTCCTTCCTGTGAAAGCAGCTTTCTGCTACAGTACTAAATTGGGGGGTGTTTCCACCCTGAATATCTAATCTTGGTTATTTCATAGACCTATGTATTGGGTGCCTTTGCACCCCCCCCCCATTCTTGGTTGCCTTGTCTTGTTTACCCAAACTCGGGTGTGAGCATCCTATGGCTTTGTACTTCTTTATGCTTTGTTAACCCACTGGTGTTAGCCCGGGGTATTTCTAAGCTTATTCCCCACACAAGTGCCTTAGTCTCTGTGCCTCAGTCTCCCCATATATAAAGGGAAAAATAATAATTAACACTTATCTCATGGGATTGTTGTGAGGATTAATTGTTCGAGACATAATGATCGTTCAATAACTATTGCTTGTAGACACGATTTCCCCCTCCGATCTACATCACACGGTTAGATGGGAATCACTCTTGGTATAGCCACGCTGTTTGGATGAGTGGGAAAGAAATGGATAAAGCCAGAGAGGAAATCCAAGACCCTGGAGCTAGAGCACTTGGGGTTCCGATTGCTTACGAAAGCAACCAGCTGACACTGCAGTCGGATTTCCCAAAAGTCGGAAGTCCTAAGAGAGAAATTACAAACAATAGCTGTCTCTTTAATGCTTCTTTTTGAATTCTTAAAAAAAAAAATTTACGAAGTCTCACCATTTCCATTTCTACAGTTTTGTTTTTTGTTTTTTGTTTTCAAGTCAGCCATCCTCACAAAGGCTCTTACGGTACGTATCAGTGAATAAAACTGGAAACGATCCCTGTCCATGGAGCTCGTATTACAGAATGAAATATAGAAATACATGGATAACAAAATAATAGGTCAGTAAATATTATGGTATATTTGGAGTGGTGTTAGGGAGAAATAATAGAGCAAGGTAAGGGGGGATCTAGAGTGCTCAGGGTAGAAGTCGCAGCAAATCTCAATTTTAAAAGAGGGATCAGGGTTGGGTATAACCTTTTAGAAAGGTGATATCTGAGTCAAGTTAAAGGAGATCAGGGAAGGGGCACCTGGATATCTCAGTGAGTTAAGTGACAGACTCTTGGTTTCAGCTCAGGTTATGATCTCATGTTTTGTGGATTTGAGCCCGGAGTCAGGCTCTGCCCTGACAGCACAGATCCTTCTTGGGATAGTCTCCCTCCCTCTCTGTCTCTATCCTTCCCCCACTTGCTCTCTCTCTCAAAATAAGTAAATAAATACTTTAAAAGAGAGAGAGATCAGTGAATTAGCTGTGTGTGGATATCTATGGGAAGAGCATTCCAGGTAGAGGAAACAGCTATTGCAAAGGTCCTAAGGAAGGCACATGCCTAGCGTCTTGAAAGAACAGCGGGAGTTTAGTGCAGACCTCACCAGAGGGGGTCACTGTGATCACTCGGCATTATTTGGGGGTAGGGCCTTGCAGCTGCTACAATGACCAATGTTCACTCTGAGTACGATGAGAAGCCCTTGGACAATTTTGAGGAATGAAGCCACGTAATATAATTTATGTTCTAAAAGCATCATTCGGGCTACTCTGTTGGCAATAAACTATGGAAGGAGCAAAGGCACGTACATAAGCAAGGACACCTCTTAGAAGCCTATCCTAGTAACCCAAGAGGGCGATGACAATGTCTTATCATAAGATGGTAACAGTACATGGTAAGAATTGGTCACATTCTGTTTCTAAGTTGAAGGTAGAGTCCGTAAGATTGCCTGGTACTAAATCTTCCCTACGTCTTGTCAATCTACCTTTTCTGTTTTGTCATGCCTCACACTCTCACCCACTGTCCCTCCCACTACGCTGATGCCAGGAAGGGCTTTCCACACTCAGATGCTATCATCATACTTCTTTAAATTACCTCCCACGGCTCTCCATAAATATCATAAAAGAAACTCCTTGAGGTAGCTCATAAGACCTTTCCTGACCTGGCACCTGTCCATATCCCCAATCTCCCTTCCCTCAGTTCCTCCAGTAGCGTCCTCTTTGCTCACTCAGAGGACGCCACATGGCTTGCACTGCCCTGAATTTGTCTTACTGTTTCTCACATGTCCCTGCCCTCACACCTATTATTCCTCTTCCCATATGCCTTTCCCCAGCACTCCGCCTGACTGGCTTTTCCCATTGATCACTTAATCCACTGTTTAATGAAGAAAAGAGACTTTAGAAAAGCAAAAAAAGAAAAGTCACTATAAATAATTGATTGAGAAAGTTTTCCTAACAACAAACTGCAGAACACCCACTGCATTTATGAAAAGCTGTGAGCATAATTAGATTCCTGAGTTCGCTTGATATGATTAAGAAAGATGAAGATTTCTTACGTGCAGAGGTTTCGGTTAATTATGAGTCAGCAAAGACAATACAGCAGAAGGGAATTCATAAAACCATTATTTTTATAAATTAAGGGATATGGGGAGCCGGGGTGGCTCAGTCAGTTGAACGTTCGACTTCGGCTCGGGTCGTGATCTCATGGTTCGTGACTTTGAGCCCCCTCACCTGACTCACTGCTGTTGGCATGGAGCATGCTTCAGATCCTCTGTGTCTTCTCTCTCTACCCCTTCCCCACCCATTCTCTCTCTTTCTCTCTCTCTCAGAAATAAATTAAAAAAAAAATTAAAACCCAGAAAATAAAATAAGGGCTATCCCTTGGTTTCATTTAGTCACTGAGCGACCTTTGATGCTCCCCTAAAGCTTCTCAGTTTATCCACTGAGAAGATAGACCCTCCACCTATAACCTGAATTGAAGAGGAATTTAGAAAAATATCTGATCACCGTTTAAATAGGGAAGTGATATAGCCTAATTTGTTTTTATTTTTTTTTAAAGGTTACACTGCTCCCTTTGTATCGCGTGGCAAAAAAAAAAGCAAGGAGTTGAAGATGTGAAAAAGCAAGATTTGAAACAAGGAGTCCAGTTAGAAAGCTACCACAGAAGTTCACATAAGAAACGTGGGGCCTTCAATTGGGATCACAGTTCTAAAGAGGGTGAGAAGCAGTCGAGTTCAGGTTCTATGTCGGAAGTAGGGTAGCTACGTCCCACTTGTAAAGGATTGGTCATGCGTAGATGCAAAAGTCTAAGAGGAATCAAGAGTAGCTCCTGGCTTTTGTTTGAAGCAATAATGTAGGGACAGCGACTGGTGTCGTATGAGGCATTGGGAAATCTCTGTGAAATCAAATATCTGCTGATACACCAGCGTTTCCCCCTCTGCCTAATTCTTTGGATTCCTCCATTACCTCTCTAGAATCAGTGTCTGCTACCTTCCACTGTAACATCTAGTATAATGTCCCATCTGCCAGATTAGACTTTTCCCCAACCTCTGAAATTGCCCTGTTAGTGCCCAGTGTAATCAGTAGCTAGACATAATTTCAGAGTATGAGCTCCCCAATATGTCCAATCATTAACTAGACAAGTCCAGTCCATAATCTAACACATAAAGACTATTAAAAAAAAAAAAAGAAGAAGAAGAAGAAGAAGAAGAAGAAGAAGAATTCAAACCATCTACAAGGGTTTTCCAAATTTACATAATTATCAAAATAACTTGTTAAAATTCAGATTCCAGGACTTATCCCTGATCTACTGAATCAGAATTTCCCAGAGAGGAACCTATAAAGCTATTCCTTGTCTTTTTTTCTGAAAAACAAATTCCCCAAGCTATACCAACAGTGAACTAAGGTTGGGAAACACAGATCCAGACTCAAACCCTCATTACAAAAGAGGGAACAAAAAGCTCAAAGGAGTTAAGTAATTTCCCAAAGAAGCCATTCGCTTCCCACCAGTGAAAAAGAAATTTGCTTTTTGCTCTTTTTTTTCACTTTCCTCATTTCCCTTCCAATATATAAAGTTATATGTTTTTGATCAATCTCTGAGACGTCTGCTAATGCTTCCTAATCATGTCTCTGAGGAAAAGCGACCTTGGAAGCCTAAAACAGTCTCAGAAACTGTTCTATCCCTTCCTCCTGAAAAACTCACCTTGAAACAGTGGCAGCCACACCTCTCTAGGAAAATTATTTCTTCTTAATTGGGACCATCTAGAGAGGCTTGGAACCATAGATACTCTCTTTGCCAAGTTAAAAAAAAAAAGGCATCCCTTTGTCCTTATTATTTTCAAGATGATACATGGGATCTAACAGCTTTTGCACACCATGAGGCTCTCATTGACATCAATAGGCATTATGCATGTAAAAGGGCAGCAGGAGCGGCTCATTATCTCCAACCCAAGCAGAGAAAAATGCAATAATCATCGTTCTCTGCCTTTCTGGAAGCTTTTAACTGGTGTTGGAAACATAAGTAACCTTAGTACTTTGGGTTAGGAAGAGTAATACCTTTTTCAGGTGGCAGATGGGGCCCGATGCCTGCTTACAGAGCACAAAGTATGGGGGTAAAGAAGCCATTGAATGGGAGAAACTATTCTTATCTCTAAAACTGGATGATTGCTTTGGCTTTGTGAAGAACAGGGACTCCCCATTAATACTTCCCAATACGCCCAAACTGTTAGATAGGGAGGACGTTATGAGGACTTTATGTGTCTGCAGGGGCGAGAAGTATCTGTATCAAAAAGAAAGGATGACCAGAGAAAATGTGGCACCCACTCCAAAAGCATAATTAAGTCACTATGTTCATGAGGAATCTTTTACTCTTTTCCCGGTCGAAGACACTGCTGTAGAATTGATGAAGTTTCCCATCAGAGAGCTCACAAATCCAGTTGAGGTCTCAATTATCTGCTCCAATAAGAGAACCCTGGCACCGATCATTTAAAACAGAAAAGGCACATACCCGGATCAAAGCCTTGGTTTGCCTTCCCTCTGAGAGGCAGTATCATCATCACGTTGAGTCCTTCTCTTTTCCTGTTCCAATTCTGACACCACCAAGAGAAGAGAGTCATCGATAAAGCTTCCTTTGCCGAATTAAAAATTATAAGAAAAATTGCAATTTTTTCCTCCTCTCCACTTGGATGGTCTCTTGAGCTGCCTACTAATGGTCTTTTTTTTATTTTCCTTTGCTCTATCTCACTCTTTTTCCTTAAGATCCTTTTTAGATCATCTGGGTATCATCCGTTCAAAAAAGTGCTCTTTTAATTGAGAACTTGATTTCAGGGGGAAGATGTATAATGGATACCTGTCAGGGTCAGCCACCCAACCATTTATATCAGCATACTCCTTCCAAGCTAGACTGAATCAGACCAGTCATTCCATCAAGCACGATAAACAACAAAATCGATATTAAGAAAACGGAGCTGAAAAAGATCTCGATTTGTCTTAGCAATTCAATGAGAACAGAGCTTCAGGTTTTGCCTTTGCATTCTAAACCACAGTGAATATTCTGGTGTGTGTGTGTGTGTGTGTGTGTGTGTGTGTGTGTTTGGGGGGGGGGGGTGGGTTTCCTTGCTGCTGGTAAGAAAGCTTTTCTTTGGTTTCATTTTGTTTTGTTTTTTAGCTTCTGAAACACACTTTGGCCACAACTCTTTCAAATGTAGTGAAAGGCAAGAGGAGGCTTGACTCATTCTTGTTCTCCAGGGTGATCTCCAGAGCTCTGATTCACCACTGATTCACTACCATCCCAGCTAGTGTCTCCGTTGGAAGCCCAGGCCACTCAGCTGCACACTCATTCCATGTACTCACAGCTGACATCTCTCACCCCCTGCTGCAAATTTGCGTTTCCACCCTCCTAATTCAAGATTGAACAATTGTATACAAAGCAATTGCCCACCTGTGTACAAAGAGAGAACTAGAAGCCAAGTAGCTTGCCTTCTCAGGTAGGTGGAAAATAGGAGAATAAAAGCCACGAATGAACGTAAGTATTCTTTTTATGCTTTAAGCTATGCATCAAACTTATTTACCAAACTACCTCTCTTTCTAACAAACCGTTCTAACCCCCTGAGCTACATTATTCCTTGAGGTCAAGGACCATGACTGTTACTTGTTCGAATGACTCTCAGACCCTAGCCCAATGCCAGTCACACAGTAACGGTCAAGAAAATCTTATTAGCGGGCAGAAAATGTGACAGGGTTTAAAAATCAGATACTTAAAAACATTGTTTTACAAACAGTAAAATAGTTTCAGAACAATGACATGTAATCTCTAAAGTTATCTGCATAACCAACTGTTGCCTGAGGCAGAACTGAAATATAGGAATTAAATCCATGAAAATCCATGGTTTTCATGTTCCAAGAATCTGACCTTATAAACCCAGGCAACTAGATTCTCAGGATGATGAGGATACAGGAGCTGCAGTGTTCCACAATTTCAGCCACACCAACCAATGTTTCCTGTAAGAGAAGCAGGGCAAAAATTCAATTGAACCACCATTTATTGAGCTCCTTGCCTCCAAAAGGTATACTGAGTATAAAACTCAGTGTTAGGCATTTGAAATAAAATACAGCTAAATGTGTTGACTCACCCATAGTTCACAAAAATGATAACCCACTTGCCATACGTAAACCACTTACCTAATAAATAGATATAAGTGCTTAATAAATGCTAAACTGTAAGCAAGTACTCTTTAATTGATTTTTATGAAAAATAGGTAGTTCCTCAAGGGACAAATTATTTTTATTCATCCACTGATTTATTCATTTATTCCAAAAATATATATTGGGCATCACATATTTCCCAGGCACTCTCCCAGACAATTATAATACAAAACTGAATAATTCCAGGTCCTTCTGCTCTGTGACATTACAGATAAACAGCAAGAGACATATACATACACACAAAGTTAGGACAATAGAATGGAAAAGATGTTATGGCAGAAATCTCTGTTCAATGGAGAGGGGGGGCATTAGCATGAAGCTCGTAGTCAAAGACAAGAGAGAAGTCGGTTCCAAGAGCATTTTAAGCTGGAAGACAGTCACTGAACAGCTGAAGGTGAGATATGTTCCATATGGAAAGAAAAAGTGTAAATCAGGGTACTAAAATCTGGCATGACATAGATGAAAATGTGGGAAAAGAAAGAGGTGGAGTGGGGGAGAGTCACAGGAACAGGAAGAGGTGGAGTGGGGGAGAGTCACAGGAATGGACAGGAAAAAAACAGATCAGAATCTTTAGGCAAACAATAAAGATTTTGAACTTCATCCTGTGGATAGTGGAAACCATTGAAAGTTATCTAGCAGAGAAAAGACTTGGTCAAATTTTGGGGAGATGTGACAAAGCAAAGACATCTAGATGATGCCTGAAGTTGTCGATTAGTAACAGACTTTGATATATGCAGTACAGGTTTGATATGGAAGCAAGAAGAAAGTATAGTGTACAGAATCTGATAACAAATTTAATTTTGGACTTTGTGGTAAACAAAATAATGGCTCTGCAAAGATGTCTATGCCTTTATCTCTATAACTTATGAATACATCACCTTACATGACAAGAGGGACTTTGCAGGCGTTAATAAGGTCATGGAACTTAAAATGGGGAGAGTATTCTGGATCATCTAGGTGGGCCCAATCTAATTGCATGAGTCCTTAAAAAACATAGAAACTTTCCAAGCTTCCTTCCTAAGGTCAGAGAGAGATGAAATGAAAGGAGAGGTGATTCAAAGTGTGAGAGGGTTTTAACCTTCCATTTCTGGCTTTGAAGATAGAGAAAGGGGGCTATGAACCATGGAATATGAGCAGCTTCTAAAAGCTGGGAATGTGCCCCAGCTGATAGCCAGCAAGTAAGCAGGATTTCAATCACATAACCACAAGAAATTAAGTTCTTGTCAAAAAAATGAATAAGGAAACAGATCCTTTTCTAGAGCCTTCAGAAAGAAACAGTCGTACTGGCACCTTGATTTTCACCTGGGGAGGTCAATGTCAAACTTCTAACCTAAAGAACTACAAAATAATACATGTATGTCGTTGAAGGAACACAACATACTCAAAACTCAGTTTGTGGTAACTTGTTATGGCAACAATAGAAAACAAATACAGATTTGAAGACAAAAAGAAGAATGCCCATATGGGAAGAGGGAGGCAAAGGAAAAGGATCTTCCAGAGAGATTGAAAACAGAGAGGTAAAGAGGAGTCAGGAGAAGTCATAGAACCAAGGAAGAAAAGAACTCCAAGAAGGGGTGACCCAAATTGACGACAGCAAGAGGTCAAGTAATAGTAGCCTGGAAGCCTTTGCAAAAACCAATCTTCAAATCTGTGAGCAGAATCTTTAAAGGATTAAATCAGAAGGTGAAAACAATGCTGTCCTTCAACACCCCCCCCCCCCCCCCCCCCCCCCCCCCGTCCCCACCCCTGGAGCCTGTGCCCAGTAGGCTGACATCCTATAAATAAGTCACTCATTTGCAAGACAGGGTTTGACCCTAATTTAAATCAAGAAAGGAAATGCCCAGGGGCCCCTGGTTGGCTCAGTCGGTGAAGCAACCGACTTCAGCTCGGGTCATGATCTCGTGGTTGGTGAGTTCAAGCTGAATCCCATGTCAGGCTCTGTGCTGAGGATTCAGAGCCTGCTTCAGATTCGGTGTTTCCTTCTCTCTCTTGCCCCTCCCTGCTTGCACTCTATCTCTCTCTGTCACTCAAAAATGAATGAAAACATTAAAAAATTTTGATAAAAGAAAGGAAATGTCCATAGAACAAGTAAAGGCGTGAAATATGGTTTCTGTCTTCCTTCTGACATCATGTTTCACGAACATGTGCCCTATCAAGTTAAGCTTGTTATTTTCAAAGCACTTAAAATACTATTTGCAAGGATAAAAAGGGTAGTGATTTTCTTTATTCCATAGGATTGTCATGACAGGACGTGTGGCTGCCAAGGAGTTCAAAAACTCTAGTTATCATTCCACTTCTCTTGAATGCATACAAACCGTTGAATTACCAGTTACTTTTTTCATTAAATGCAGTTTCTTTCAACCTACATTCTTCACAAATATACTTGTGGGAACCTGTGTTACTCATCTTTGTAGTCGTGGAAACTAATAGCAACATAGTAGGTCAGGAAGATTTCTTTCCTGACTGCACTGGCGAATACATGAAGCTTGTGATCAACTGGTAAAGTCATCATATCCAAAACACAATTTATCACAAGACTTTCAAAGACTCCCATTACCATGTGTAATATTCATAGTATCTGAACTTAATTCTGTTAAAACTCCTACCAAAAAAAAAAAAAAACCCTTAAATTAGAGCAGAGATAATATTCAAAGTACTACGTGCTCCCATATGCTTCACAGAGCTTTGTTCCAGAAAAGAACGGTTCTCAGAAGGTACCTTATCCTGACAAGACCGGTTTATGATGTATGTCCTTGACTGTATTCAAATTCACAGAACAGAGTATATATTTTCTTTTCTGAAATAGCAGAGCATTGTCTTGCCCTAAGCCTCCCTGGGAATACTTTGGTGTTATTTGAAAATCATTTTGAGATTCTCTGGGCAGCTTTTTGCAATATTTCCCCAAGTAGGTCAGTTTTCTCCTTTGTCCACATCATCCTTAGCTGGCTTCTTTCTTTATAGTATGTCCCAGCTATAGTCTCCAGGGCTCTCCCACAGCCCATTGCAACAAAAGCCTACTCTCATCAGTTGAGTTTCTTGGAGTTTCCAGACTGCTGGGGGATTTAGGGACATTTAATCTCACCAAGAGAATGAGAAAACCAAGTCTAAGGAAGTGAGGTGAGTTGCTCAGGGATAAGGCTGATTAGTGGCAGAGCCAGACTCCAATCCATATCTTCTGACTTGGTGGTAAGTGCTCTTTCCACAACATAGAAAGATGTCTACATTTCTTATAACATCCAGCCACTAGGCACCTGGCACCTTTGGGGACTGGTTCTTTAGGCTCTTTCTCAGAGTATTAGGCTGAGATGTGCAGATTATTGTTCAATCATATTACCCCCCGAAGTCAATCCATGATTTCTCCAATTGTGGAGTTGTGCCATTTTTTAAATTTATAATGTAATTATTTCCCTACCCAACTCTTTTCTTTCACCCATACTAAAACCATAGTCTCAAACTTTATCTATCCATTCATTTGTTATTTATTATATTTATATATTAATTATTATATTTATTTGTTATTCAGTTATTTATATAGCATTTAGATAGATAGATATAGATAGATAGATAGATAGATAGATAGATAGATATAGGCATACATATATATATATACATATATATATAATTTAATTTTTAGCAATTTATTCCTAATAACTAAAAGCAAGGATGAAAATAGAGATGCTTGTGTGTTTGTTTCTTTGCTTAGAGTAGGAGAATCATGTCACCAAGAAGATTTGGTTCCATTCTCTTTATGTGCTATGTTTTTTAGTAGTGCTGGGGACAAGCTTAGAGGCCCATATAAATAGAGAAAGGGGATACTTTAAAATACAAAAGTTTGACCAGGAATTTTACCCTTCTCAAAAAACAATTCTTTTATTTCCTCAATGCAAGTGATATACAAATAGTTTAATTTGATAGTTGTCAGATGAATCCCATTACTTCTTTGTAGTGATAAGAGTTTCCTTGGAGACTGGCAAAATTCAGGCTGGGAAACAGATTTTTTGACTGACATAAAGCCACTTTCTTCTCTTTCAAACATAGCATTCAGTCCCCTCCTTGCCATAGAGAAGAGAGAACTGCTTACAAATAAGAAAGCTTAGATAGATAGATGATAGATAGATAGATAGATAGATAGATTGATTGACAGACGTAGATATAATTGTTTCAGGGATTTCTGGCCAAAGATCCAGGTATATGTCTTTCTCTTTCCCATGTTCCAAGTAATGGATCAGTTGGTTCTTTTTAGAACGTAGATCATGAAAGAAGCCCGTGAAGGTGAGCTTCCCAGATTTCCTTTCAGGTACACCTGCTACGAGAAGCATGAGGAGCTGACAGCCTCCAGTTACGACAGCTGCAGACATGCCACAGAATTTTATACCTAGACCATGTTCTTCTCCCGGGGGCTTCTCTCTATTACTGAGAGTACCGCTGAGGGGACTAGCGCGGGACAATTTGCACCCAATGCAGCTTCCCTGATGGGTAGTCTGCCAGGAGATTCTCAGCAGCCTGGCCAAAACTCGCAGAATGGCACGGGGATCTGAGACTCCTTCCTAACCATCCCTCCTTCCCTCTTTCCTTTTACAAGAGTCACGCCTGGCTGTGGTTGAGCGTCTCCTGCTCGCCTGCCTCACGTTTTCAGAACCCTCGAAGATAAGTGTCAATCAAAGGAGCTTTTACATAGAAGTAAAATTAATGATGATCAATATCATCCTCACTGGTTTCTAGGAGCTCTCTTGGTAAATTATCTTTTTCTTAATTTCATAAGCCTGAGCAGCAATGAACACCATCCCTACCCTGCCCATCTTAGGGAAGAAGAGGACGGAGAAAATCGTCTATAGCCAAGCCTGGTGGATGTGATATGAGTACTGCTTCCTGAGATGGAGGTATCTGGATGACGCACATTGATTACATTCAGTTATGACTTATTTATTTTAATTTGGGGGATCTTGAAGGCAGGACTTTTCTGTTGTCTAATACGCATACTGCAAAGGAGCGAGGGTGACTAATTCCTTTAAACAAAGAACAAGACACGAGTTTTTAAAAATCCGTGCTTCTGCTTCTTCCCTTTGTCATAATTATGCAAACCACTTTTAAAATAATGAAATGGCCAAAGTCTTGCAGGACTCAAGAAACACCCGTGATGCTCTGGAGGCAGACGATGCACTGAATTGTGCCCTCCCAAAATTCATTTGTTTAAGGACTAGCCCTCCACGTGACTATATTGGAAACAGGGCCTTTAAGGAAGTGATTGAGGAAGTGATGTAAGGAAGTAAATAAGGTCATAAGAGTAGGGACCTCATCCTATAGTCCTAGTACCCTTGCAAGGAGAGGCAAAGTCACCAGGGCTCTGGCTGTGCCTCCACAATATGAGCACACAGCAAGAAGGTAGCCATCTACAAGCCAAGAAATTCATTTCTCATAATTCTTTTGGGAACTCTGATTTTGAACTTCTCTGCCTCTAGAATTATGAGAAATGAATTTCTGTCATTTGAGCCACCCAGTCTGTGGTATTTTGTTATGACAGCCCAAGCTGACTAATACAACCATTGAGAACAATTATTAAATCTATCTCTTCACAAGTATTATTATGGGGCAGGTGACCTAGGGTGTCCTGATACAGTGACGTACAAAGATCCCTTTTAAGAAAGAAGAAATGAATTCTCCACATTTGGTTAATTTCCCATTAGATAACTTTTTACTGCTATCATATATTAGTTAAAACATATAACCCAGGGCCATTTTTTTCTTAAATTAATTCAGAAACACCTACAAAGTTCTGTCAAAGCCCAAATAGAATCTCAAAGGAAAATTAATGCAAAAAGAATGAAACGTTCACAAAGAATGCCAAGGTTAGTCCAAGGACCAATGTGTATGCTGGGTAAGGGGAGAGGCACGTAACAACAAGAGACAGAGCTGTATAGATCCACAGAAGAAAAAGATACCTTAAAAATTCCACTAATTACCTACTTGTTTTCTTTTTAATGGAATAATTTTGGAAAATACTGAGGCATGTAAAGTTAATTGGAAGCCCCCTACCCTTTCTGGCAAACATTTTCTCTTAAAATCAATTAAAGCAGGGATTTTATCACTAATAAAGCAAGGACATGTTTTATTTCTTTTCTGCAGTAAGTGTGAATGGGGTTGTTAGAAACTTGAGAATGGGAAGGCCACATAATTATTGCAAATTAACTCTTGGAAAGACGATAAAGATATATTAAATGAAGTAGATTTCTCCATGTAGAGGCCTTACTAAGCATATATATTAGGATAGCTTTTCTTTTTAAAAAAATTTTTTGACATTTATTTATTTTTGAGAGATAGAGAGAGACAGAGCATGAGCAGGGGAGGCGCAGAGAGAGAAGGAGACACAGAATCCGAAGCAGGCCCCAGGATCTAAGCCTGATGCGGGGCTTGAACTCACAAACTGTGAGATCATGACCTGAGCCGAAGTTGGACGCTCAACCAACTGTACCACCCAGGTGCCCCAGGATTGCTTTTCTTAAGCTATGCCTTTCAGAGTCCTCAGGTTTCCTAGAGACATCTCAGGGAACCCCCGGAGAGGGAAGGAGACCCTACTGATGCCTAATGTTCCCCTCTCAGCCCCTTTCTGGTTCTCTGAAATATTTTAACACCAATCGTGATAGGCAACTTAATGCCTCCCCAAAGATGTCCACCTCTTAATCCCCAGATCCTATGAATATGTTACCTTGCATGACAAAAGGGACTTTTCTGATGTGATTCGTTTAAGGATTTTGAGACAGGAGTTCCTCTTGGATAATGAAATTACCAAGGTCCTCATAGGGGCAAGGAGAAAGGAGGAATGTCAGAGACAGAGAAGGAGATGTGATGGCAAGAAGCAGAGGACCAAGCAATGGAAGGAGGTGTGAGCCAAGGAATGTGGATGCCTCTAGAAGCTGGAAAACCAGGAAACAGATCTCTCCTAGAGCCTCCCGAAGAAATGGAGCCCCGCTGACACGTTCATTGTAGTCCAACAAAATCCATTTTGTTTGTTGTGTTTTGTTTTGTTTTTGTTTTCTTGTTTAATTTTTTATTATTTAAATCCAAGTTAATTAACAGATAGTGTATAATGGTTTCAGGAGTAGAATTCAGTGACTGCTCACTTACATGTAACACCCAGTGCTCATCCCAAAAAAGTGCCCTCCTTAGTACCCATCACCCCATTTAGCCCATCCCCCCACCCACCTGCCCTCCAGCAACCCTCAGTTCATCAACAAAACCCATTCGGGATTGTTGACCTCCACTTTGGACTTCTGACCCTCACAGCTGTAAGACAATAAATATGTGTTGTTTTAAGTCACTAAGTTTGTGGCCATTTATTATGGCAGCCACAGGAAATTAGTACACTGTTGGACTAACACAAGAACTTCCTCAATTTTAGTATGCACAGTCTTTATCAGAGATGTTTGTTAAATACTAATTTCTAAATACCACTCCCCCAATATTCTGATGTGGTCTGCTGGTAAGCCTAAGAACCTGCATTTTTAATGCATACATCTCCCACTCCTATGATTCAGATTTCAAGCTGACAACACTAAGTGAAACCAGATTCCCATAAACAGTGTCATAAGATACAGAAAACCATGACGCTAGCAAGAATAATGTTGCCACAAATCCCTCCCTGAGAGTTTCATTAATCATCCCCAGGGAAGATGTACCCAACACTGAACTCTACATGGGGTTACACAGCAAGCTTCTATGTAAACTTCTATCTTGCAACTGTTCATTGTTGTCAGTGCATTTCAATACAATTTATTTGCTTCACCAAAGAAATACTAAGTATAAGGAAGTATGGTAAAGAGTCCAGGTCTTGTGATCAGTAGACCCAGCTCAAACATTCCTCTCGGTCCTGGACTGAATGTAAAGCACCAGGCGAAGCTGGACCTCAGTTTCTCCTTATACAAAATGAGAGTTTTTGACAAAATCATCTCTTTAGTATGTTTAGCAATAATATCTTCTCTTAGAGTCCGTTAAGAAACAATTAAAAGACAGTAGGACTTTCTTTTTTTGCTGTTGTTGTTTTCTTTCATCTTTTTTTTTTTTTAATTTTTTTTAACATTTTTTTTTTTTTTTTTTGAGACAGAGAGAGAGAGACAGAGCATGAACAGGGGAGGGGCAGAGAGAGAGGGAGACACAGAATCTGAAACAGGCTCCAGGCTCTGAGCTGTCAGCACAGAGCCCGACGCGGGGCTCAAACTCATGGACCGTGAGATCATGACCTGAGCCGAAGTCGGACACTTAACCGACTGAGCCACCCAGGAGCCCTTCTTTCATCTTAAATCCATTTTGTTTGCTAAGGACATTTGCTAATGTGTATGAATTTCTTTTCTACTTTCAGGGCCCTATTTTCTTAGGAAAGCAGAAAAAGTCTAATTTCAATGATTATTTCTTTACAGCCACACTCTCCCTCCAAAGTCAATTTAAATAAAGCCTGATGGCTCCCCAGGAGCCCAACCTACTGACAGGCAGGCAAGACATTGAGTGCTGGTGTTTGCCCCCACAGGCTTCAATGTCCTCACCCCAAAGACAATGAGCAGTTCACCAAGCACGACAGCTCAGTCCCTAAAAATGCTTCCAGAGAACGTAGTTTTTTAAAACTGGATTTCTCATTGGAGCCTACACTGGGGATTTGTACACCAGCATCTATGTTTCTTCAGGCGTTTCGCCTGCCAACTTTGTGCTTCAGCCGTTATATGTATAGGACTTGCCTCCCTACCTGCTAAGCTCACCATTTTGAATTTTTCCAAAGCTCGTAAGCCATCCTATTAATCACCTAGCTTCTTCTTTCTCTGGCATTCTCATTCTAGTTCCCTCTTTCTCTGGCTGGCCTCATTCTTATTAGTCCTTTGGTTTGACATCGCTTCTAGAATAAAGTAAGTGACAAGCTTTCTCCATTCTGAATTGTTCAAACCAGACCTGGAACATTTAGCTTACATGGCGGGGTAAGCAAGGAGGTGATCGTCACATCTCACAGAAGGGATTATGATGTACGATGAAGAACATGCACTCTGGGATCAGTAAAGACATTAGTTCAAATTCTGGCTCTGACAACTACAAGCTACACAGCCTTGGGAAAAATGTTCAGCTTCTATGTACCATTGGTTTCTCTCTCTGTAGAGGGAGGATGACGGTACAGAACTTGGATCCTTGTGGCTATTAAAGGTCATATTTGTAAGATAACTGGCACCTATTAAAAGTTCAAAATGGTAGCTTTTATTTTCATTCTTCTTCTTATCAGTGAGCTATGGCATGGGTAAAGCTGAGGGATCCAGAACATCTAGACTCAAAATCACATCCTATAAGGACTTATATTGTCAGAAATATTTGGCACACACGTGGCCTCAAATATACGGGGGAAAAAAAAAGGATTGCGTGTATTTTGTCTATCCACTAAGAACAGAGCAAAAGTCAATGGAGGAATTTCTCCTGAGCATAATAAATAATTTCCTGGCCACCAGTGCTGTGTAGAAATGGAGTGGATTCCCTTGAGAGGTAGTGAGTGTCCCATGGCCAAAGGACTCTGAGAGGATCCTGGTTAGCCCTTTGTTAGGAATATAATATAAAAGACTCAAACATGGGATGAACTATTGGATTTTTATGACATTTAAAACACCTTCTAAGATTGAAATTCTATGGTTCTGTGATCATTACCCGCCCCAAAAGAGGAGACAGAAGGAAAATTTTAAAAGGTGAAAGACAAGCCAATCAATTTGGCAATCTTCAAGCAATTCTTGAGAGATAGATGGGCTGAAAGTGTTGACAGCATTAGTAAAACTAAGCACTGGGGACTGAAGATTCTTCATCTTCCCATTTACTGTGGCTCTGAAATGTGCTTTTCTCAGCTACCGTCCTATAGGGCCAAATTCATTATGTAAAACCTAAGTGAGTGGATACATTGGGAGAGACGCTTTAAAATGTAAACTCAATGGCAAAGCCCATCATATGAAATTATCTTTACTTAATTAGCTAAAAGCTTAAAGATAGTTAAAACAGGTAAACCATCTTCTCTCCAGCTGAGAGATCATAAAAATGGATATGAAGAATGTTAACAAGCATCCAAGGATCTGTAAAATGTCAGGACTAGTGAGCTACTGAGTTTTAAGGAAGTACACATACAAACGTTTTGAAGTCTTCATGAAGGTTAGTTGATGGCCCTCTCACTAGTTTGCTCTTTTTCTCTCCCTCCTTCCAAATGATTCAAGAACATCTCATAGAAACAAGAAATTAGCAGTCTTCTAATTGAAAAGAAATTATCATAGGAACTTGAGAAAATACTTATGAGGACAATTCAACAGGAGCGTTTAAAACAAACCTGATAATACATGCATGTACATGTACCTGCACATAGTGCATGCATGCGTGCACTTACACACACACACACACACACACACGCACACGCACACAAAACACACTAATATCCTGCCGTAAAACTAGCGAAGTTAGGTGTTGGGCTTCTTCCCTGAGGCTAATGCTAGGATAAACTTTCACTGCGTAATTCAAATAACTTTTCAAGAAATAGCAGTCCACAGTTTGCAAAAGGCTCTCATGACTATCCTAATCAATCCTCACTCCAGCCCCTTTGCACCAAGCGCGGCGGAATTTGAGGACTGGCTATATTCTTCATATCACCCCACAGCATCTGTGACCAACACGCATATAAAAGCCAACATGCACCACTGAGAAAACAAAGTCTAATTATCTAAAGACGCTGTTGATTTTTTGTTTGTTTGTTTCAGACAATGAATATATATCTAAGTGCTACCCACACTTAGAATATTCATTAAAAGACATGAGATAGGTCACGAATCCAAAGCATTTAGCAATATACATTCCAGGGCTTTTCTGTCACTCAAAGATGTGTATATACTTTTGAAGGCAGAATTTGATTCTTTACAGGTTCCAGTTAAACAAATGACAATGGCTCCAGTGTGCAGCTTCGGTGATAAGTTGTACATTTCGTTTCCAAAGGACTTTAAAAAGACTGTGTATGTAATCAACACGAAATAAAATCTAGCCATTATCCCCCCCACCCCCATTCTATCAGCCAACGGTACTATAAATAGCACCTAAGAAAAGGACTGGAGCAAAGCCTTCTGACCAGGGAAGAGTTGAGCAGGGCCCCCAGTCATCTGAATTCTATTTAAGAGATTAAATTGAAACCAATTTAATCCTTAAACAAGGAACTAACATCAGACCTTAACAGAGATAACAAGATACGGTGATAAATAGCGTCAGAGGTGACCACTAAGCCTAAGAGGACTGGAAAAGGCTCAGAGTCATTCAATTTGCCGCTTTCCAAGTAAATCACTAACGGCCACACGCTGGCTCTCTCGGAGCTGTGTTTGGCTTGACTCATAACTCAACCTGTGGAGCCGAACAGCATAATTAATGGCACCTTGGAAGGACCTAGAGCCGCCCACACCTGCAGACCAATCACCCACTGCTCGCTCATGGAACATGGAACGAGCCGCCAGCTTAATGTTTTCCTCCAACGTGCTTTCCCTTTCAAACCAGAATTTTGTGTGGCATCGCACTAAACCTTTATTACTACTACGTGTACTAACATCCAAGACTTAGCACATCTCAAGGGTAGGAATCAAAGCTCAGTGTGGCGTGGAAAGGAGAGACTTTAAGATTTACCCAGGCGTCTAGGGTTATCAAAAAGCAAGATGGCAGGGCAGGAACAACGGAGACAGGCGTCGTATCCGTTTTTTTTCTTTTTTTTAGGATGAAAGAAAACCCAGTAGGAAAAGCTGCTCTGAGTCTGGGCGAGCTATGAGCAGCAGCTGTTTGTCAACGGCAGCTGAATGTATGGAAGAGCTGGGGACACGCAGGAAAGGGGCCGCCTGCTAACAGTCTTAATGCTCCAGAACGCATTTTGTTTGTGTGAAGGAATTTACAACCCAGTGATTCAACACGGCAAAGCTTATACTTATCTCTTTGCAACTCATGCCAGCTCCTGGCGTTTTCCCATTCCCTAACTCAGACGTCAAGAGAAAAGGGGAAGAAGGGTCCAATAATAAGAGCTTGAAGACAAACCACTATATTTAGATATAGATATAACCCTCTGTCTATATAAGTAGTGTCCGTGAGGCACAGAGCTGCTTAATCTTTCTCTCTTTGTGCGTTTCCAAATCCCATCTCGTTTTGCATCCGCTGTGCTTTGCACCAATGCCAGTCCCCTCCAATTCAGCCTTGATGTCAAGTGACAAAAAGAAATACTCGCACTTGAAGTCTTTCCCTTCCAGCCTTTTCGCTTAAAGTCTCCTTCAAACAAAGACTTGGCCTCTAATACCCGGCTTGAGACCACTTGCTCACATGACACATAGCCTGGTAGTTTAAAAAAAAAAAAAAAGGGCAATGCCTCAGTTCCCCCCATGATGTAAATGAGAGAGCTGCCGCTCAATCGGGGTCCCCCAGTGAAGCCACCCGCTGCGTGGGGAGCTACTGGATTTCCAACTGGGTGTCTCCTGCCTTTGGTGGCTATTGTTTAAATAAACATTACCCTGTATTGCTTTTTAAAAAAAAAAAAAAAATTCAATACATGTTGATGCCTGGTTAAAAGGAAAGCAAATTGCAGTATTAAAAGACTAGTATTTTCAGAGTCTTGTGATGTAAATTGCTAATTTAAAACCCAAAATATTGTTAAAGTGTCTTTATTTAATAGCAGGTGATTGCAAGCTGTAATTTGCAAGCTGTAGATGCAGATGGTAATGTTTTTCCTCCCTTTTCAGCAGCGTAGTACAGTATTTACTGCAGATCTCTGCAGACATGGAACAGCCAACTGTGGAAAAAAAAAAAAAAAAACACTCTGTGAGAGGATAAAGCACAAAGTTCATAAGATGAAGAAGACTGTTAAGATCTGCTCGTGTCTCAGCCATGGCAGAGTCCTCTCCCCCCCGAGCCCGGAGGGGGCTTGTTCACTAAAAAAAGCTGTAGGTGCTGTGCACTGGTCTCTCAGGTTCCTGCTAAGGTTCATCTATGTGAGTGGGAAACTGATTTAATCTGGGCTTTATTTGTTTTTTCTTTGGCTAGACAGAACTCGCGGAAGAGGGGGGATATGGGGATAGGGTTGCCAGATAAAATGCGCGACGCCCAGTATATCCCAAAGTTCACGGGACATAGTCACGCTACCAAATTATTTGCTGCGTATCTCAATTTCACCTTCAACTGGGAGTCCTGTACCTTTATTTGCTAAATCCTGCAACCCTCCGTGGGGAGCAAGGGTGAGTAAATAAAAACAATGTCCTGTTCAGGCAAAGGAGATGGGACTTGGCATTTACTGAGCACCGTGCTAAGGACTTGCCTTCTGCTGTCCCATGCCATCATGGCAACAATTTTCCAGGTAGATGTTGTTGTTAGCCATATTTCCAAGAGCCATAATTGTGTCTCAGAGACCTTCGGCGACTTTCCTAAGGTCCTAGAGTTCACAACAACCCTGGATTTGGTGACCAAGGTCTCTACGGCTATAAAGCCTGAGTTCTTACCATAAAACGATGCCAATGCCTCAGACTTGTTAACTCACCCCCCTGACGCTTAGGATACCTGCACAAACTCCGATGCCCTTCTCTTATTCTCCCAACCCCTGCACCCCTGCAAAAATCAAACCAACCGCAAACATATCTGTCCTCACCAATTATCCACTTCCTCCTATTCTCAGCCCAGTGGCAGAGAAAAACACAGTTTGCTCTTACTGTATTTTGTTTTGAAGAGGAACAACAGCTCTTTCCCCATTCATGTTATCCCAGCAAACTCCTGTTAATTTGTATATTATTTTCTTTGAGTGTAGACTATTACCAGAAGATGGGGGGAGGCTGGCCTTCTTTGAGCCTTTGGCCCTCAGGCAATTCGGGTGGAATTTCCAAAGTGGTAAGGCAGGACCAGAGCAGGAACAGGGAAGAAGGGGTTGCTGATTGTATACTCAGTAGTTACACCTCCCTTCCTTCCTGTTGCCCAAGTCCTACTTGGCTCGGTGGTTCAGCCCCCTTCCCTGTGACTCACCAGTAAGTCCTGACTGGGCTCCAGTGATTCTCAACAGGGAAACTATTGTTAAGTGAGTACCGTGATTTTTCATTTTAAGGGACTGACCTCAACATCGCCATTTCTTGTACCTGCACGCTGGGTCCTAAATACCTCACACGGGTGTGTCGTCGTTTAGTAATCCACCAACACCCTTGTACATTTCCCAATCCTTCCACTGGGGGAGGGGCACCTGGCCCAAATGAGAGCTGCCGGGGACGCTGGGTGACCCCTTAACCTCGGTAGTCATCGGTGTAGTGGACAGGGGCATCGGTCCCGGCCAATGACACGCGGGCAAAAGTTTGCTGGGGGGGGGGGGGGGGCTCCTGGGAAAGGTTTCTTCACATCGTACAAGAGACTGAAGGAGGGAATCGGTCCCCTTCAGCCACCAGCCGTAGTTGTGCCCGTATGTGATGTCCGCAGCTGCGCGAGCAACTTTTCACCCGCGGAGGCAAACGCCCAGAATGAGGACAAAGACGGAAAAGTCCTGGGCCCATGACGACGGCAAACCGTGGAGCCGCCCTCGCTCGGGTCTCCTTCAGGAAGAAACCGAGTTGCCTTGTGGTTTGCGTCACTCGAGCGGCGGGCACTCAGGCCACTTGCCTCGCGGCGTGCCCAGACTGTCACGTGATACGAGGTTGCCGGACTCCGGAAGGGAGGCTCAGGAAAGAGCAGTGGGGGAGGCTAGAGGGACGCGAGGTGCTGGAAACAGCCCCGGCACGTCTGGTGCAATTAAAAGGGGGAGGGAGTGGAATCCGAGACGTGGAATTTGGGGCCTCACTGTATCACTCAGTCATTCTGTGAGCTCAGATTTCTGTCCTAAAAACTATCAGGATTACATTTGCAAAAAATGAGCTCACAGCCTTGTGGGTCACCCTGAACCTGCCTGCGGGCGTGGTTTCTTCACCTGCGCGCGTGCCTGGAAGTTTTAATTCTGCTACAGATGCCACCGCAAGCTGTTGCTTTACATCCGGGCCGCTCGTGTCACCTGCCTATTTCCTGGGCCCTTTGAGTTCAGGACGCCCATTGAAACCCCTCCCTCCCCACCTTGCTGTGAGATGCCCATACTGTGTTATAAGACTCCGGTATGAATGTCATTCGGACCAACAATCAGCCCCAGGATCTCTGTTGTTTCTACGACTCTTTTTTTGTCTGCACCAAATGAATTTTATTCTAACTAAAATACCAAAGATCAATTCTGAAACATCTACGGTGACAATGACCGATTTTCACTTGCAAGGAGCACGTCGTCTACCTTTTAACCACAGAATGCACAAACACTAACCTTGCACATTCCGTTCCATTCTGTTCAACTCCTTATTAACATTTATCTGCAGAAAAATAAAAATTACTTCCCCTCATCTGCTTAGAGGTATTATATAAACCACTTAAATGCGGTATTCTCTAGCTCCATCTAGGGGATTTCGGGCCAAGGGAAAAGAAATCGCTCAGCTGAAAGACAAAAACAAGCCCTGAGAAATCAGCTATGACTCGCCAAGTAATTTCTTTTACAGGTCCGATAGTGTTTAGGTAATCTTTTATTTTACAGTTTGGATAGCTGAGCAAGATCACACATGGCGCTGCATCTGGAGAAGGCGTAAATGAGGAAAATGTATGACACTGTGCCCGTGCTTTGCAGCCTAATATTTCACAAGCATAACCTTGAGAGAGAAAAAATAAAAACTTCCCCCCATTTAAATCAATGTCTCTTTCCAAAACCAAATCAAGCAGGATTTGTTAATGTTTTCTAAGCTTTCTGGGTACCCAGGGCCCACATATTCCTCCTGTGCACGTCGGGATGCCAGCAAGTGCCCTTTAAGCTAAAGAGAAAACCCAAGAACGCGCGATACTTTTCCAGGACCTCGCCTCCACCCCCAGTCCTGAGGACAACACCCAGCAGAGAGAAGTCACTCCAAGGTATTTGGTGTATCAAACTGAGCTCAGTGGGCTCTCGATGGCGTTAACCCATGAAGGTCCACCTCTTCACCACCCGCATGTGACCTGACTGCAGTGGTTTCTGTGAACCCAGGTAGCACATTTCTGGCAAAGTTTATTTACTTGTGTGATGATTCTGTACTAGGCTCTTTTCCCACAGGCTGACGCACCAGATCCTTCCCCCAAAGCCTCTGATCTCTATAAGTACTTAATTCCCATTTGATAGACATGAAAACTGATGACGAAGGTAAGTAGAATGTCTTTTCCAAGGTAACACAATAGGAAATGCATAAACAGGGTTTCAAATCCTCACGACCCTCGACCCCGGAGTAAGCCTGCTTCCTCCCCTAAAGTGGAATTTCAAAGATAGCATTTAGCTAAGACTACTAAGTATCTTACAAACTATTTCAACCAAGGGGAAAATAAGCATTAGACTGAACCACACGAAACTCTTAATAGTCAACCACTTTTGACCCTAACAGGAAGAGCACTTACGTGGGATTTATGATGGTATGTTCCCAAATTCAAAACCACTTCCGTTTAAAGCTAGGAGAAGAAAAGAGTAGCTTTTGTTACCTACCATTTTGTGTATCTTAAGTTTTTAGGGGTCTCTTAGCTACTGCAGACATCAATGAATTTAGCTGAATTACCTCCAACAATGCAACTTCCTCATGTACGCTTGTGTGCCTGTCAAGGCCAAGGTCCCTAAACATCACCACCGGGCTATGTTGATCTTATGTATCCCACAAGTATTTCGTGACAATAGGCACTGGTAAGGCAGTTCCAATACCTTGTGTTCAGAACCACTTTGTTCCACGTCTGGCTTGAATAGACGTTCTTTCCCAGTTGGTTCATTCTGGGTAGACTAAGTCTCCATGCCTTAGTCAACAGAGGAGGTTGGAATAGATGATGGGTGGGTAGATATTTTAGAATGTTATCTAATAATGATTTATAGTACCTTATCGTTTTACAAAAACAAAAAGCATTAGGTGTTTAACAGCTGCTCTCAAGCAACCCTCATGTAACTTTCAATGGCCCTTGCAAAGGCCATGTCTAACCTGAAAGTAAAGATGATCAAGGCTTATTGGTTCCCGATCCAATACAGCTCATGAATTCTGCTGAAGATGCAGTGAAAGGCTAGTTGGTTTTAGACAAAGACTTTATAATTTACTTGTACTTTGTCCCAAAATATCTTCCATTTTTGCCTTTCTAATGTAACAGGGACAAACGTGATTAATGTATGAGTATATATAACCTATTTTTCTTTGCTCAAACCAGACCCCATCTACCCACTAAGAAATCATTTCTCAGAGTTGTCAAAGAAAAGGGGGACAGAGGCGGGAAAACAGGGCCCACAGAAATGGATGTGGCGAAGCATTTCTTGGAAAACTGAAAGACAGTAAAGAAAAGAAAAGTTGGTCATGAATAGATACTGTGGCAAGCGAGAAGGAGAGAAGTGAGGGAAAAGAATTTAAGAAATCCTGTCATGGAAGATGAAGGGCAGCCCCTTGACATTGCTCAAATAAAATCATAATTATTTTTGTTGCCTTTAGAATGCTGAGCTATATTCATTTAACTATGACCCTGCAGTAAGACTGGGCTTGGTGGAACCCCAGGTTTTATTCAGATTATGTTAACATAATGCACAAAGGAAAATTAGTAATATAAATTGTTTGTGTGTGATTGGTCCACCCTATCTCCCGTGTAGCCCTGGGACTAACTGCACAATTTGATCTCTGATTTTTTTTGCCAGCTCATCTACACAGAGTCCTGACAATCCATGTCTCTACTGCCCTCAGTTTCTCCTCACTTCAAGTAGCTCCTTGTAATCAATTCTGAATTTCTCCAAAGAGGAAGAGGTTGTAGGCCCCACATGCACAAAGAGTCAAATGACAATTGGGATTAGACTTTCAGATTCTACCCAAGAGAAGGCCCTTGGTCCCTCATTTAACAGTACTTCAACATGACTGCAAACATCCAAGATGCTCCCTAAATCCAAATTCCCAGAATCGTGTCTTCAATATGGCGATACCCAGACACTCAGCAGTGGAAGGCTCAGTGATTTTCTTGAGACTCTTATTTATTCCTGCCTTAAGGAAGTTCTTTGTGTGTGTGTGTGTGTGTGTGTGTGTGTTGTTGTTTTTGTGGGGGGTTTTTTTGATGTATTTTTGTGTTTTCTGTTGACATAGCCTGAAAGAGAGGCGCTGAGGATGATCTGAGGACCAATTTTAATTCTTCGCAACAGCTTATATTACTTTATTACCACAATTTTTATATCACTATTTTTGGAAATCAACTGACTTCACCAAGTCCCAATTTTGTAAAGTTTACAAACAAGGATATTGCAACATCCCTTCTTCCAGTATTGTTTTCTGTATCCTATCAGGTACTTTGAGAGGCACATTAACTACTTCTGACCATGAAAAAATTATGACACCTTATGCATTTAGGTATTCAATGTATAGTATTATGTTATATGTTTTTGATATAATGTGTTCAATCGTGACATCTGAGATGTTGGAAGTACACTGTATTGGAATTAAAATACCTAGGCTGGTTCAAATTCTAGTCTACCTACCACTACTAGAATCTGACTCTGTGTGCTTAAGTAAGCAACTTAACTTTCCGGAGACTCATTACTTTATCAACAAATAAACATGACTGTTATATTAATAAATGTAAGATAGCGACTGAGACAAACACCTTAAAACTTCAGTGGCTTAAAACAATGCAAAATTATTTCAGGATGAGTATTTAGCCTGCAGCATTCCACACAGTGATTCATAGACCCAGGCTCCTTCTCTCTTATGGATCTGTCATACCGTCTATTATCTGTAAAAGGCCTGACAGCAAATATTTTAGGCTTTACAGGCCATATGTTACAACAACTTAACTCTGCCATTATAGCACAAAAAAAGAGCCACTGACAATATGTAAATAAATCAACATGGCTGAGTTCAATATAACTTTTTATGTACAAACAGGTGGCAGGCCAGATTGAACCCAATAGCCATGGTTTTATGACCCCTACCCTATGTTATTGAATATTTTTTCTGGATTCTTTGCAACCAACTGGTTAATGGGAGGAAGTCAAAGTATGAGTGAGGAATGGGTAAGAGTTTTTAATGGACCAGGTTTGACAATGGCATAAACCACTTCTGCTCATTCCATTGGCCAGAACATGGACATACCTAACTCCAAAGAAGTCTGGAAAATCTCTTGCATTTGTCCAGGAGGAAAAGAAAATAGGGTGTTATACACTCATAACATTCTTTGCCAAAAACACTTTTTTCAATGGTTGTAGAGAGACTCATATGAGATAATGAGTATGCAAAACGGTTTTGTAAATTATAATCTGCTATGCAAATGTAGAGTGCTATTTTTATTATAATTACTATATGTAATGTCTCTATGAATACCTTACCACCAGGGAGTGGTAGCCCCTCAGAAAGAAGAGAGTTTATGGATATAAAAGGCACTTATAATTTTTGGATCAAGCAGATTCTGCAAATTACGTTTTATGAGCCAGGGCCATCAGGACCCTTTCCTCCAGCTTGGGTGCCTTGAAATGCCCTGAAATGTCTTCTTCCTCCATGGTAGTGACAAGCTTTGTATGCATAGAGGCAATTATTAAAGCACTTTTCAGGTTATCTCAACAGTCAGATTGTTTGCTGTAAAACTGAAGTTTATTTATGATACTGTTCAATGCCCGAAACAATGAGTTGGAAATATAAAAATGAAGCCATCCATAGTATTAACTAATTAACTAGAAATCCATGCTTCACATTCCCCAAGAGTAAAATGCTGTTCCGGAGAGATAGGACACATCAGAAAGTATGTAAGCCAAGATAAAAACAATTCTCAATGTGATCCTTCCAATCTGGTTTTGAAGGTCTCACTTCTAACCCATTTAATGTTTGAGATCGGGTCATGGTATTTTCTTCCACGGCCTTTTCACAGAGCAGCATGAGCAGCACAATTATTCCACTAAGTTTGGAAGTTCCCTTCTGTTTGTGTCTTTTAAATGATGGGATTAAACATGGAGAAAATGAAAATGCAAAAGATTAGAATTAATGATATCAAATAGGGGATAAAGCAGGGATGGCTTATTTATTTATTTAATTTCTAGCAAAGTGACAAATTGAAGGGACTTCTATAAGGCAATTAACCATCCAGCATTTGTCATTTCAAACAAAGCAAGTGAATTGGATGTTTAAAGCGGTTTATAAAGACCTCCCCGTGTGTGGGAGGTGGAGCACAGGGTCACTGGCAGACTGTTTTGTTGGCTGACAGGGATGATGGCACCTTGCTGGGAGCGGTGACCTGGGTAGCTTCCTATGTTTCCGTACTGTATATGGTCTCCCCACTTCAAAATAACTGGGCTCACATGAGGCCCAATTGGTTCAAGCCAATCCCAGTTTACCCCTATTCCTCGTCATAATTATTAATAATGTCCTCATTCGCTCGCCAATGTGTCCCCAGTTTAGACAATATGTTATATGGACTCCCTGTCGATGGATATGTGCTCATGGCTCGATAAGCAGGACTTGGGAAGATGGCACTCATTCCACCTCTGAACGGCCACACTCAAAAGACTAAAAACAGTAAAATGCACTAACCGCTGCGTCCAAAGAAAGCGACAGGATCCAAAGGCCCAAAACTGAAGCATTCATCGGTTGTAGCCATTTCTCTCCTTGACATCTGGAAAGAGAACTCCTTAACAACAGGAAAAGGGACAATCGGTGCTGATTTGTGAGCTGTCGTTGCCTGAAAGAGGAGGCGAACAACTATTTGAGGGTATGTATGAGCTTTGGTCACCATTGCTAAAAACCTAGACTTTGTCACCTTAAATAATGTGTCCAAATTCATAAAACTCTGGTGTTCTTCATCTTTATAAGTAACAAAAATGTTTCTATTCGTCACTTTGCCTTATTTTTTTTTTAATCCTTTCCTTATTTTGCCTAGGGGAAAATTTAGGGGCATGTGTTGTCTCATGACTAGTTCTAAACTTTATCAATCACAATGATAAAATTTCATATAACAAGAAGTCAGAGGGAGCTTAGGCGACATCCAATCCTACACTCTTCAAGATGTAATCTCCGGAATCAATGGCTTCCCTCAAAGCATTCGTTGATTTGAAGGTGGTGAGGCCTCTGTCTTAGTTCCTAACCCCTTGACTGGTGTTCCTACCTCCTGTAGCTAAGCTCTTACAAACACTAACAATACTCGCCCCAACCTGGCTTCCAGTGCCTGCATTAGCTTCTAGAAGCATTAATAGTGGGGGTGTTCTTTTCGCCAGAAGACTTAGGAAAGAGGAAATGAGTTTAGCTTTCAGCTAGAGAAAGATGACTCCTTACTTAAGTTATTCTCTCTAATATTAGTCATAGTTAGAAAATTCTTGGTTCCTCCTGAGCTGGCACCAGTCAAGAGCAAATAATATTCTTCCCCTTATCCTAAACTTTCTCAGAAGCCATCTCTTTCATCATTAGCCAGAATAATTCTCTCTGACCTTCAAGTAATGATCTTTTTTCCCCCATTTGTTAGCTGTTTAAGCCCCCAGAGCCTGACTTACTGTCTCCTCCTGTTGGTGTTCTGTATGTATTTGTAAATAAATAAGTTAATGAAGGAATGAAGAAATTCACCACGGTAACATGCAGTGGAAATATGAGTCTATTGGGTGACAAACAGCAATGTGTCTCATCATGGATTGATCTCTTTTCACGATTGAGTTGAGGAATCACTGGAGTGCAGGTGCCTAGAAAGAAAGACCACGAACTGCCTTAGAAAAAGAACCAAGCTGAGCCAATTTAGAAAAGAAGTTTGCAGAAAAGTCATTGACGCTACAAAAACAGTGAGAATATTAGTATTGCAGAACAACAGCAAAAAAATGTAAGAGGTAAATGGCTTCTTAGGGTGAGCAGCAGTAATTGGTGTCTAGAAAAGATGGATACTGATGGCAAACAACAGAAATACGAATTCTAAGTGGCTTCAGTAATCGGATAATATATTTTCTGTCATAACTGGTAGTCCAAGGTAAGCAGACTCTGGGTTGGATGAAAATATCATCATGGGTTTGTAATGCCCTGATGGCACTTTTCTCTCTGAACCTGAGCAAACGTAATTCTTAGAGGCAGATCTAAGATCTGCTTTGCCAGCCATGAAACTTTTCCAAGAAGCTCTCAGAACCTCTTCTCTTCACATCTCACTGATTGGACCCCATGTCTTTTCCTAGCATATTATTCACAAGGCAAATGGGAATCCCTAGGATTTATAACTCCTAGGAGTTATGATCAGCTCATGCTAAGGCATATGGCTGCATGGGGAGGAGGGAATACCTAATATATATATATACGTACGTATATATATATATATACATATATATATATATATGTGTGTGTGTGTGTGTGTGTGTGTGTGTGTACACTAGGGAGAAGGAAGAGAAGGGAACTGCTATGTGAGCAATCTAGGTTAGCTCCAAGACATGTGATGATTCCAGTAATAACAAAAGAAATATCTTACATGGGCACGGTACTTAATAGTATACAAACCCTTCCAAATCTCTGAACTAGATAAATAACTATTAGCCCATCTTTCCAGATAAGGAAACTGAGGTTCAGCTGACTGATATAGAGAGGTATATAGTCAGGAAGCAGCAGTCCTATGCGGGGAGTCGAACCATTGGTGAAAATTTGTCTGGTTCCCTAAAATAGAAATTCTAAGTCACAGAGTTTTGAAAGAAATTTTCCAAGTAAATGCTTGATACACTGTGAAGCTGTAAGTTAAATACGTTTTGTTTGTCATAATCACATTCTCTTTGCTACATCATGTATTCATTTGTTTATTCATTCATTTATTCAATAGCTTATTATGTGCACAATAAACCGCCAAGTACTCAGGACTAAAAGGAGGAGAAAATATTTCACCTATGCCTGCATTTCTGAGTTCACAACACAGCAGGCAAGATGAAAAGGTGAGCATTGCCCGTATTTCCTAATTCTAAAATGTCATTATGGGAAAACATGGAAATGACATTGAGAGAGAGGAGGGGAGAAAAAAGAAAGGCAAAATTAAATGCACATATTGATTGCAAATACATATAAATTTCAGAGTTATACTAACCTGGAGGAAGAGGCTGTCAAGAAGAGAAGAGATTTGCCAACCACAGCACAAATGTTACAATAAGATGTATAATCCACACAATGCCTTGTGTTTCCACAAAATGAGGGGATGATTCATCCCCCAAAGGGGAAGTGGGGATGATGTGATAGAGGAAGTAACATATGACATTTGAGTACTGAAAAAATGAGTTGGAGATTTCCAGATAGAAGAAAATCCAAGAAGAAGGAACAACGCACTAAGACATGGGGGCGGGAAGCAACATTGGATAATCAATTCGTTGTGGCTTAAGGACAGAATCTTCCCCATGTCTAACAGAGAGAAACACAATAAAAGAGAGCGGAAGGGGTGCAGCGAGAGAGAGAGAGAGGGGGAGATTGAGTGAGATCTGGGTAAACATACAATGCAATCCCGCATGAAATATTCAGCTTCTGAATTATTTATCGGGCTACTGGAACCAAACTCCTCAGGATGTGAGTCCCTATCCCACCACTGTCTGGCCTAACCACCCACGTCACTTCACTCTACCAAGCCTCATTCCCATCCTCTGTAAAAGTGTAGAGTACCCATGCCTGCTTCTTAGGAGGAGCTCTCGGGATTCAGCGTCATGCTGCCCATGAGGCACAGGGCTCAATGCTTGGTGTGTGGCAGGCATCTAATAAATGGTAGCAGGCTAAGAAAAATGAGAACATTAACTCCACCTTCCAGTCCCGACACTTAAAGGGGCGTCTTTGTTAGGTGCTAGACATACTCTGCAGGCAGTAGAGACAGAGTGGTAGAGACAGAGAGGCTGGGACCCCAAATGTAGAAACAGTCCAGTGTACCTCATTTCTGCAACCTCTTCCGGAGATAAGAGACCCTCTTCCGGGTGGGGGAGAATCTGAGGAAGACCACAGCGCCAATGGCAGAGGACAAAGAAGAGAGCTACACGACCGGGTGTTTCCTGGGGGTGCGGGGGCAGTAAGGGAATCTCCTTTGAGGTGTGGGGTGATTTCAAAAGAAAGACACTGGCGTTCACTTTTCACCTGAAGATGTCTGAAAAAGGGGAGTTCACCAATGAATTCCCCCTCCGTGGGGCGTGAGGGAACCAGATGGAGACATGCCTCATCAAAAGAAGGGACCCCATCCCGCTCCTTACGTTCTGGAGACATTCCAGGGCATTCGGTGTTTCTGGACCCCTAAAAGGAGAAGACGGAGGCAAGTGGAGGTGTCATCCTGACACGGCTGTGACAGCTGTCCAGAAGATGGCACTTAGAGCAGGCAGGACCTGATGCGGGAAGTGACAGCCCCTCCTCACCAGGAAGCAGAAGTAAAACTGAACGCTGATGGACATGGCTGGATGGGGAGCGGGGGTGTGCACCACCTAATTCAAGACCGCCATCCCAACTGTGAGCTGAGACCTTACACCAGCCCAGATGGAGCGGGGGGATGCCTCCCTGACACCTGCTAGACGCCCCCCTTGTTGCGCCCGGCTTTCAACAACTCCTGCAGTGGGGACCAACCCAACCCAATGGCAACCCGGGGAAGGAACCAAACTGGCAAACTCCTTCCCACTAACTCAGATCATCTTAGGGAGGCAGAGAGGAAGGGCGGAGCTTGGGATCTCGCTGAATATCAACTCCAAAGACACTAAGCTTTAAACCAGTAGAACTCTGTAGCCTAGGTTTATGTTTTCCACCATCGTCTTAGTCTGTTGGGGCTGTAATAACAGAACGCCATTGACTGAGGGGCTTATAAACAACAGAGACTTATTTCTCACAGTTCCAGAGGCTTGCAAATCCAAGAACGAGGTGCCAACAGATCCGGTGTCTGGAAAAGGCCCACTTCTTGACTTGTAGAAGACTGTCTTCTGTTGTATCCCCACACAGCAGAAAACAGAGAATGGGCAAGCAAGCTCTCCTCTCTTCGGAGAGCAGCACTAATCCCATTCATGAAGGTTCCACCCCCATGGCCTAATTACCCCCTAAAGACCCCGCCTCCTAATACCATCACATTCGGGGTCAGAATTCCAACGTGCAGATTTCGGGACGGGGAACCAAACAGTCTATATATAACATGGATTAATATGGCACGATTCATGAGATACAGTGAGTTCATTCATAAAAACCCCAAGTTGTATGCATTCTACCTGTTCCCAGTACTTGAGAGGATTAGGCAGCCAGAGCTAATGTTTACTTGAACGCATGATTTTGCCAGGTATTAGGTTAAGCATTTACATTGGCTGCCAAATTTGATCCCGCTACGTATGTAGGTGATACTGTTATTTCTATTTCACAGATGAGAAACTGACGTAAAAATCCTGTGCTCTTACTGTACGCATGAAAACTAGAGGGAATGGTTAAAAACTACGGAGTAACAAACTATTTCATCCTGTTGGATAAAGGAGCAAATGTCGCCTTGTTCAGAGATGGGTACGAATACCCCCTAATAGCTCATGAAACACTACCCGGTACAAACATACATTCCCCCAAGTCCACAAGCCCTGCCCATCTGGATCAGATCGCAGTGGTGCTCCCAGGCAGCTTGGGAAGGAGATTTAGCCAATATCCGTCTTTTTCCTCTCCCTAAGCTTCCGCTCTGGATCCCAGCTTCCAGGCTCACCAGCCGTGTGATCTTATAACCATGTAAACTGAGTCACTTAACTTGTCTGTGCCTCCATGTACGCATGTGTCCAAGAAGGTGAACAGTCCCCAGGTTTTGGTGTCATGACAGCTTCATCCTCTCAGCTACCCAATCATTTAGAAAGAAAAACTCGGGGTGCCTGGGTGGCTCAGTCGGTTGGGCGACCGACTTCGGCTCAGGTCATGATCTCGCGTTTGTGAGTTCGAGCCCCGCGTCAGGCTCTGTGCTGATGGCTCGGAGCCTGGAGCCTGCTTCGGATTCTGTGTCTCCCCCCTCTCTCCAACCCTCCCCTGCTCACGCTCTGTGTCTCTCTGTCTCTCAATAATAAATAAATATTTTAAAAAATTTAGAAAAAAAAACTCCCAAGTGCCTGGGTGGCTCAGTAGGTAAAGTGTCTGACTTGGTTTCGGCTCAGGTCATGATATCATGGTTTGTGAGATCGAGCCCTGCATGAGCCTCCACACTGACAGCACAGAGCCTGCTTGGGATTCTCTCTCTCCCTCCCTCCATGCCTCTAGCCCACTCATGTGCTCTCACTGTCTCTCTCCAAATAAACAAATAAACCTGAAAAAAATAAAAAGAAAAAAAAAGGAAAAGAAAGCAAAATTCCTCTCTCTGATAAAAGCATAGGCAAGAATTTCCATGTTTTTCTGTCCCAGGGAAAAACAGCCTCTTGCAAATCAAAGCACCTTGAAAGACACAAAGGAATCCATTTCTAACAAAAAGACATAAATTCCCTACACAATGGGTTATTATCCTGATTAAGATATTTCATGGGTCCAATCCTTTCTCTAATCCAGTGAAAGTAACACTTGAACTCTTTATTTCTGTCTCAGCTCTTTTCAGAGAGGATGCGGGGTAGCCGCGAAACAAAGGCAACAGACAATGTGAGATCAATTAAGGAAAAGAAAGAGAAAATCACAAATCGTGAAGGAAATGGAATCAACTCACTCTCCCCAAAGGTCATCCAGACCTAAGGGGCCCAAACCTCAGACCTGGAGCTCACTATTGCATTTGCTACGGCAGAAGTATTTGTAGTGTTTCTAGGGATTTATACTTTTTACACTCCACCTACATTTTTTTCTGCGTTTCTCCCAGCACCCGGAATCCAATGAGGCGATTACACTCCCTGGTGAACAGAGAAGAAAACCGAGGCCCTGAAAAACGAAGCCATCAGACCCAGCCAGGTGTCTTGTCCAATCCTCCTCTGTCTCACCACAGTTGGACAGTACTTTCCAGTATGGGGTAGCATTTTGAAGCAGCAAACGACGTTAGACGACATCTAGTCCAGTTCTGAGAGAGCTCTCCTGAATCATGTGTGCATGCCAATGCTCATAGAAATGCTATGAAATGTAATAAAATGACAGTGACATTTAGGATGACCAGGGGCGCATGCTTGACGACACAGCTGGCTGCTTTCCTTCAGGTTTGAGATGGGCCCTTTTATGACACAGAAGCAACTGGAAGTTTGTATCAGAGTATGACCCAGGACCATTGCGGTTTGCTCATTGGCAGCCTCGAGATTCACATCATTATCACTGAAAAGCCATGAATTAGGCGTTTTTAAGAGCTCTCCCTGGTTAAATAATGCTTAGCAACATCATCTTCCAGAAGCACTTCCCTTCCAGTTGTGATTAGCCTTTTCTCATGATTCTGCTCAGCTAGGCTTTTTAGTGTTTTTTAATTGCGTATTTTATGATATTTTAATTTTATGTTTCTTCATTATTAATCATCTTTATTATATTTTAATTGTAGATGCAGCATCCTCAACAGGGAGAGGGAACACTTCACAAATAAGAATATTAATTTATATGTCTTAAAATAATAATCAGGGTTTTAATAAAATTATTTCCCTTAATAGGTCTCTGCGGACTGCAAATCCCCCACCGCTTCGTGAACCAGCGAGATATGACGTGAGTATCATTAAGAACTGTGCCCACTTCTCACCAAAAAGTTTCAAGCAACAATAGTAAATCTTCAGAATATTTACCTAATGGCAAGATTAGGTAAATGCCATTACCTAATGGGGCCTCTTAAAAGCAGTCTAAGAGCTGCAGACAGAGGATAAAAACTGAATGTATCCTACCTCATTCTGGCGTCTCCCAAACCGCTTTGTACCTGACTTGCTCCCGTAGCAGGAAAAGGCTACCTGTCAACACACAACTCTATCAAGCCTCCGGAGTTTCAGGGCCATTCAAGATGCACGCCTGAAGTGATAATACTGACTACTGGTGACGCTGGCTTGCATCTAAGGATGCCATGGGGTTCTGGAAAGATCAAGTAAGACTCAGGTTCTCAATACAAGGAGAGGACTGCTTGGGTCCAGTGCTATAAATGGGGAAATTGAAGAACAAGGAGAGGAAGCCACTGTCGGATGCTTTTTGGCCACTGCACAGAGGCTCATGGAGAAATAGGGAGACTGAGCATACCTGGCCCTTCACTAAACTCAGACTGCCTCGGTGGCTCTTGGATCTGACCTTGAGTTCTCCTACTTCTAGGTTATGAACGCAGGAAAGAAGCTGTATGTGTTCCTTTGAATGAATGTACTTTTTCGTATTGCCGTCGAAGTTTACTTTTCAATATCATCCTTCGCTGTTTGGGTTTCCTGTTACTGACCGCTTAAATAACTTTCCTCTGTGTTGTAATCAGCAGCAATAATTTTTGGAGTTGACATTTCTTCTTCCAGGAAGAGGATACTACAGCCAGTATGGAATTAACCTAAAATTCTTCCAGCATCATTTTAAAATAGTGCGTTTATAATGACTTTGTGGGCATATCTGTTACCATAGGTTTTCCATGTGTTCTTGTAAGTCTTGCTAATTTTCTTTTTTTTTTTAATTTTTTTTTTTACTAATGTTTATTTATTTTTGACAGAGAGAGACAGAGCATGAGCGGGGGAGGGGCAGAGAGAGAGAGGGAGACAGAATCCGAAGCAGGGTCCAGGCTCCGGGCTGTCAGCACAGAGCCCGTCGCAGGGCTCGAACTCACAAACTGCTAGATCATGACCTGAACCGAAGTCGGACACTCAGCTGACTGAGCCACCCTGGGGCCCCAGCCTTGCGAATTTTATTAAAGCAGAATCTATAAAAATTCTCCAAGAGGAAAGAAATAACATTGCCAGTAAATCCTCCCATGTAGCTGGGAGGGTTTTTTGTTTGTTTGTTTTGTTTCGTTTTAATTAACTTAAATCAGCTCCATTCACACTACTTTAGCGTTGCCCTTTGGGGTCTCTGGGAATATGCCAACCCACTTAGGAAAATCACTGTCGTCATTCTATTTATGAGGCCAAAGTTTATTAGAGCATGGCTACTAAAAGTGGCCAGAAGAAAGAAAAGCAGCTCCCATGAACTTTCAACGAATGCTTTTTTTTGTACCACCCGCCTCCCACCTCTAGTACACGTGTAGGTACTTGCCCCTTGCAGGATAATTACACCTCCAGACATTTTTTTTTTTAATGTTTATTTATTTTTGAGACAGAGAGAGACAGAGCATGAATGGGGGAGGGTCAGAGAGAGGGAGACACAGAATCTGAAACAGGCTCCAGGCTCTGAGCTGTCAGCACAGAGCCCGACGCGGGGCTCGAACTCACGGACCACGAGATCATGACCTGAGCCGAAGTCGGCTGCTTAACTGACTGAGCCACCCAGGCGCCCTAGCTCCAGACATTTTTGGAAGAGCATGTATCTGTAACTAATTATGAGAATGAGTGTCTCTCATTCTCTTCATGACCCATTCAAAAAAAAAAAAAAAAAAAATCACCCTACACCTCCAGTTACAAAGTCCAATCCCCATGATGTCTTTGCACCCAGCCCAAGAAAAGGAACCGCGGAAACTAAAAGAAAAAACGTCTCAGATCCCTCAGCTCCCCGTTGTCACTTTACCGACCAAGAAGGAAGGTCCAGCAAGGATGTCCATGGGTCCAAAGGTGATTTTAGCACCATAGTCAACGAAGGAGTAAGTCTGGCAATAGCAGAACCCACCTCGAAGAGCAGGGATTAAACGCGGGAAGTAAAATTCTCTTTAGCAAGGTGGTGACAGGGAAGGACAGTGCTAAAACTCATGGAGGTTAGTTTTTTTTTTTTTTTCTTTCCACGGATCAACCATAAACTCTTAGAGGAAACTGGTTAACCAACATTTCTTTACAAATGACAGATAGAAACAGAGATGACAGCGACATATGGCCTGAATTCTGAGAGAATTAAGTCATTGAGTCAACAAAGTAAAAGATGCAAGGTATGTAAAAGATGCCTTAGAGATTAAAAAAAAAAAAAAATGACTTGGGGTAAACCAGCAAGCCAATCAAAATTGATGTTACGCAATAGAAGTTACTAGCTTATCTGAAGAATGAGGGAGCCGAGGAGACAGGATAAAGAAGGGGCCCGTTGGAGCCTAGGAAAGCAGACTCACAGAACCTAGTGTTGCCAGAAAAGAGGGGCCCTGGCTCACGGCCTTGAGCCCTCTAATCCCTTTGTGTCCTTCTTGTGGAAAGATACCCTGGGCTATCTTAGCCCACTGTCATTAAACATTTATGTCCTGAAACTGACTTCCTTGGTTCTAGTTCTGTGTTCATCAGGCAACCTTCCAATTTTCAATTCATTTCCAGAATAGATTCGCCAGCATTCTAGTCTAGTTATATTGGTGGTTAAATTTATCTCGGTAAGTCACTCAAATTGGCAAGCCGGTTTCTCGCTTGTGAGTTTGTCTAATGTAAATGATCCGAATCTAGTTTACAGAAACAACTGGAAAAATAGTAAAATATACCTGAGTAGTTTAGGCCTGGACGCCTAACGATGCTTTTCCATTTTCCCCCTGTCATAGTGTGCCTCCCTCTCCACCCCCACCCCCCCACCGCCGGCATCATTGATTTCCCACTGTCTCTCCACCTCCATCATACCTCGGTCCCCATGTCCGCCAACCCCTTCCAGTTGATTTCCGCAGCTTCAGTCCGACCACACGGCTTAGATTATTCTTACCTCCCCCTCCCCCAGTTGAGATCTCCAGTATACAATGATGATCGAGACCCCTCACATCTGTGCAGCCTCCAGGATAATCCCCAACCCTGCTTTAGTCCCAGGAGAAGAATCCATCAGATAACAGAGGACTCTGCCTTTAGGCAAGAAGTAGTCAAGGTAACAAATTAGACTGAGATCCTAACGTCTAGTCATTTTGTTGCTTTTTCTTCACCTTTCCTCCAGACTGACTCCTAATACTTTCCTTCAACCCTCGAGAGAAATCTCCTGGCTTCCACCCCGACTAAAACCCACCAGTACCGTTTTGGTTATTCTTAACTGGAAAGAGTGCCTGGGATTCTGTATCTCACATGGCCAAGAGTTCTGGGTGACAGTTTAAATGTTTTCATTAAATATCCATAGTCTCCTAGGATGTGTCATCTTGTGTAGAGTCATGGACCCTGAAAGCTGCACAGGACCTGAGGGATCATCCAGTATGACCCATGTCTTAGGACTCCATTTATATAGCAGGACATCTCCAAAGTTACATCTGTAAAAATGAGGCTTAAAACTATTCTGTGCCCCACATCCAGGTTTAGTTTCCACTCTACCAAACCTCCTTCCTGTCTTAATGTCCGCGAGCAGCAAATAAAAGGGTTGAATTTAAAGGGATTGCTGCAAATGAACTTTCAGAATACATCAAGCTCCACAAGCCTTCCAATCTTAGGCTCCTATGTCTATTTCAGCTGAAATTGTGGGGGGAGGGGCTACTGAGGCAACTTCAATTTGCAGCAACTCTGTCAGCCTTGCTCAGCTGGTAGAATGCAGGATATTATCCATCACCTACGAGAAACAACCTGCCTGACAGTGAAGCCAACACAGAGGAAGGTGGCTCTCAGGGCTGGAGACAGCATCCTGACAATGTCTTTGGGGCGTCTAGAAACAGATGTGTCTAGGGGCGCCTGGGTGGCTCAGTCAGCTAAGCAGCTGACCTCGGCTCGGGTCATGATCTCACGGTTCGTGGGTTCGAGCCCCGCGTCGGGCTCTGTGCTGACCGCTTAGAGCCTGGAGCCTGCTTCGGATTCTGTGTGTCCCTCTCTCTCTGCTCCTCCCCCGCTCATGCTCTGTCTCTCTCTCCTTCAAAAATAAATAAAAAACATTAAAGAAAGAAACAGATGAGTCTAGAGCAAGACTTGGCTCAGTTTATGCATGGAAGGCTTTAAAAAAATCCCGTTTCTGCTTAATTTGGGTAATATCTCTTTGTCTTGAGAGCAGTAAAAGGCTTAATTCAGTGATGCAGTTTTCATGCTGCTTGGAAGGCAGTGATGGCAGGACAAGTATGAGGTTCTGGAACGAGAGTTGCAAAGTCTAAAAAGTGGGCTGAGCATTCCATATAGATTCCAGAAGTTTGCCCCACTGTGTGAGCGCCTCTTTAATATGTGTGTATTTCTGTACACGTTGTAGCTTTGCTGTTTACATCCAAGGGGAACCAAGATGTTATTTTATGCTATGGCAGCTACCATCATAATAAACTAACTCAGTTCTTCAGTCCATGGTCCGAAAAAGGTGGTGACCTGTTTCTCTCAAAATGTCTACCACAATGATCTTGTCGAGCTCTCCGTTTTTAGGGAAATCCCTTGCCCATCTCATTCCCAGGCAGAGCACAAGTCAGAAAAAACAAGTAACAAACTTCTCCCCTAAGAAAAATGCTTGCAGCAATGAACTTCCATCTTTCTTTTGAACTCTGCCTCTTTTGTGTTTGTGATGTGAATAGACCTTACAATTAATTATCACCATGAATAATATATGGCTGTGAGCCTAAGAAAGAAGTCAAAGGTTCCAAAGAGGTTTATCCCCAGTTTCACACACGGGTGGGTGTTCTTGCAAACACACATTCCATGTTAAACATGTCAGCACTTTTGGGGATAGAAACTTTTTGGAACTGGCCTCTTGCAGTTGGCTCATTAGTGATCAGCTCATGCAATCAATACGTTACTGACCGAGAGACTAAGAGTTTCTTATCTATGCCTTTGCATGTTCAAGTGTCTCAGAAATATCAATGAAACTACATCTCTCTCTCTCTTTCTTTCTCTCTCTCTCCCTTCCTCCCTTTCCCCCCTCTCTTTCTCTCTCCCTCTCCCTCTCTTTCTCCCCCCTCTCTCTCCCCCTCCTCTGTATCACAATAATTACTTGGAACAGAACAGAGTTTTGCCAATGTGTAATTTTTTTCTAAGCCCAAAATGTGTCCTTTGGTCACCTTGCTTTTCCCCTCAACATCAGCAAAAGGTTCTCATTTAAGTGACAGGCCCTTTTTAATAACAGGCTGAGGCTTTGCAACAATCTCAAGATTTCAGGTAGGATGTCCAATATCTTAAGACATGATAAATGTCCAGTTAAGGATACAGTTCGAAGTTCCACAGGGGAAATAGATTGAGCTAAAATAGTGGGCATTCTTTATGACAACATTTGTGCTAAGTTAAAATGACTATGCTCACATTTTTTGGCACGCTTTCTGGGTATCCAAGTTTTGTCAGTTTTTCTCATTAATGACTGAAAAAGCCAACGTGGCAGAGACCATGCTCAGATTAATTTGGTTGACCAACGGAATCCAATTGACTGTTAGTGAATTACTAGCAGACCTGTAGATATGCATGACTAGTTTGGGCAGATATCCGTAATATTCCAGTCCATGACTCTTGCTAGTCTGTGTGGCCTGAGGACAGAATAGATGGGCATAATTGCCTCTTCTTTGGGCATCCCAGCGAACAAGCGTTCCTGGTGCTGACTGCGCCATGGGTAGAGGATCCCCACTCTGCTGAGCCTTACAGATGTAGGAGAAAACCACCGCGTTCTGTTGCTTTTCCTGATGAAAGGAAAAGCCAAAAAAGGCACAAGCCTTCCCATCCCATCCGTATCTCTAGGGAAGCATCTAGAAGCCAGAGCTCGATCTCAGGGAGCAGAGATCTAGGTTACAGTCCCAACCTGACCAGGAAATAACTCCGACGACTTCCGAAAATCACTTCCATTCTGCACTACTCATTTCATCATGTTCAGAGTGGACTTAATAACGTCTAACTTCTAGGGTTCTTGGGAGAAGGCTATGTCAGCTGGATGCTATAAAGGAGGAGCTTGGGAAATAGTAGCTATTGCTAAAAATTTTAGAGGAAATGACAGAAAAACTTAAGAAACAGAAGCACTCAAGAGGAAACATAAAGTATTAATATTATCAAAGCAACAATAATACTGGTATTATTATAAAACTCTCATCAGTGAAATCAAAACGTGGCATCTATAGGTAGTTCTATGTAGTATTATAAACAAGATTGTCTAAAAATGACTCTAGGGGTTCTCTCTGAATTGTCTGAGCAATGAGCTAGCCAGCACTGGGGCTTGCTCCTTCCCCAAGCAAGAAGCTTCCCCATAACCCAGCTGCCCACGGGTCTAGAGCCTTCCTTCCTCAGTAGGAGGCCTGCAATGGCATACAGGTCCCAAAGTCTATAGGTACTAGGAAGCTAGTTTTCTTAAATAGCCGCTGTAAACAGCAGCACCAAAATCCAGAGTGTCTGAATTCCAAGCAACATATCTGTCTTTTCCCTCCACACCATATGCACTTGACAAGGCGACTTTCCCGCGTTAGATCTTCTGTCTTCGTCTGCTTGGGCCGCTATAACAAAATACCGCAGACTTGGTAACTTACAAACAATAGAAATTTATTTCTTACAGTTGCAGAGGCTAGAAGTCCAAACTCAAGGCACCAGCAAGGTCTGGCGCTGGTGTAAGCCCGGTACATGTGTCTTCACACAGTAGAAGGGGTGATGGGGTCTCTCTGGGGTCTCTTTGTAAGGCACTAATCCCATTCACAAGGGTTCCACCCTCATGATCTCATGACCCTCATCAACTAAAGTCCTACCTCCTAGCGTCATCACACTGGGCACTAGGATTTCTATATACAAATTTGGGTGCGGGGCAGGGAGGCGGCCGCACAGACGTTTGGACATAGCACCTAAGGAAACTTAATACTAATAGACATGTTTCCTGCCCTGAAATTTATCCCCACGGTTTGTTCAGCAAAGTAGCCTGTCCCCAGATTGCCTCCCCTTGGGGATAATGAGAGATTTCGGGACCGTACTTTCTTTTCTTGCTAACCCTTGTTTCGTAAATCTCCCAAGTAAAGCCTGTCCCTTCACTCTACCCTGTGATATTGTGGAATGTGTCTGAAGCCTGTTGTACAAATGCCTGTCTTAAGAATTTTTCTTTCAATCAATCCTGAAGACACATCCATGAATTCTGGTCACATCATCTGTCATGAAAGGGGCGCAGATTTTGTTTTCTGTGCACTCTGCAAATCTTAGGAGGACAAATTAATTAAACACTATCCCACTGTCCCTGCCCTCAAAGGGTTTGGTTTTCGTCATTATTATGCTGTTACTCTGCGTCTTTAGTAGAAAGGAAATACAACAGATTTAATAGAACAAGACATAAATTTATCCTCAATAGTCTCTGCATCATCCATTGGTTGAGAATAAATTATGAACCAGGCATTCTACTGACCACTTTACAGACAGTGTTTTACAAAATCCCTGGACTTACCCTCTGATAAGAGAACTGAGGTTCAGAGAGGTTAAATAACTTGCCTGAGGTCACACAGCTAGAGAGTGATAAAAAAGAGTTTAAACTCAGTTCTGCTCTTGTAATAATAAATTATCCTCCTTAGCAACTTGAATAGCCAAAGGGAAACTCAAAGCAGATGAATTGAACCGGACTCAGCACCAACGCATTTAATCTATTTTTTTTCTCCAGTCGCTAAAAGAGTACCCCGAGGGCCTACGAGTCCACATGTGTCTCTGTAAATGACTCATTTATTTCCAGGGAGTGACTTAGTCATTAAGGAAGAAAACAAGCGGAATAGTTCTAGACACACAAATCATGTTCCAAAGTATCTTTGCCCACTGATCAGCACTCATATGGCTCATATTTAAAGCCCTGTCATATTTAAAGTGTTGGAAGCATAAATTTGAGTTTTTACATAGCAAACAGAAAAGAATAAGGAGAGTTTCTGCAGTTACCAAAGTCTACAAAACATGTACACGAAATAAACTAATTTTTTTTTTGAGTTTTGCATGAACCTGCTTTTATAGTCTTTCAAATATTTACTGTTTTAGGGGCCTGAGGCACAGTTCTCCTGGCTGTGAAAAAAAGGAAAGAAATAAAAAATGAGCAAGTAAGTGCTACAAATCACTTGAACTCGTGTTATAAATTCCATTAATACTACCATCAACAGTAAAGATATTGACCCAAAAGAGGTAAAACCGGAATTCACATTTGTTCACAGCCAACAGTTGGCTGGTTACTGTTTGGCAATATAATCTCATTGAATCTTCAGAGAGTGAACATTTGTATTTATTGCTGCCTTTCCGTCATTTGATTCCCAATCCCATGTTTAAGTAATTCTCTCCCTAATGAGTCTTGCTACGAGGCTGAGCCCACCTCTTATCTTGGTAGCTGCATCCCTTACAAAGTCAAGAACAAGCTCCAGGTACAGGCATCTAGCTGTGCCCGGCCTGAGAGTTGGAACAAGGAACCAATGAGAGAAAGAAGCGGCAATACCACCACTCTCTGGGCTGATGTCCCTTCCACGCCAGCCGGCGTCTTGACTTTGGCCGTGGTTCTTTCAGGATCCACATCTGGCTCTCCATCATGTCAAGTGATTCTTTGCATCAGTCCTGTCCTGCATAACTCAGCCAGAATTGATTTCTGTTGCTTGCAACTCTAAATCCTGACTGATACACCTCACAGCCATCTTTCCTGCGGCATGAATATTATTATTCCTACTGTACAGCCAAGGAAATTGAGGCTCCAAGATATCCAGTCACCTTCCCAGGGTCCGGTAGCTTTAGGAGACAGTACACAGGTGACCGCATTGTAGATGATGGAGTCTCTCTATGCTTTGATAAGAGCTACAGAGTGGTACCCAAGCATGTGTAAGCATCACTATCAGCTGGTAGAAACTACCCAAGGAGAGACAGTTGCCTTAAGGCTTCTTCTCTGGAGTTGCTGTTAGCAAGGTTGAATTGTTAAGTGAATTCACTTAATTTAGGAGACCACTTTCTTATGCTGTCTCTTCAGAGAAAGTATTCTGGTTCTCCCAAGGGAACCCTTTCTCAGATATTACTGTCTGTCTTGATATTGATGTTGCCATAATGGTGTATTTAATCAACACTACCAACCCGGGGCCCTTCACAGAGTTCAACCACAAGAGATCCGGGAAACTTGGTCTGAACTCCATCTCAGAATACCCACAACAAGTGAGAGGTGATGCGGGGTGAGAGAAGTTTCTTCTCTTATGCCCCAGCACACCAAGACTTGAGAAATCTGCAACTTTTCTGAACTGGAGGCTGGACATCACAGGGCTGGGATCTGTTACAGTCCTAAACATTGAAGGAACGATAACGAAAGGTCATTACAGAATGTGAGATGGTCACTTCTGCATTCACAAAATGCCCCTTATTTGTACAAGAGGCCCGGTGGGTCACACTCGAAGGAGGTTGGAGGAGCCCAGTGTCTTAAAAACTCAAGTCCTCTCCTCTGTTGTTCCCCCATCTCAATAAATAGCCACGATGGGTAGAGAATGGCTTCAGTGACATTCCAAGTAGGGACGACTGGGACTTCCCTACCAGCTGGCGGAAGAGCCTTCCTCGCAGGGAAAATAGACATCGATCCTTGGGCTTGAATACAAAATGCACTGCATCCTGGAGACTGTGACAGATCCCAGCCAGAATGAAACGAGACCACTGGTGGCACCAATGAAGTCTGTGACTTCCCGGTGAGGAGAGGCCACAACATGCCATCCTGCCCGTAAGTACCATGAACACAGAGCCTGGAGATCCTGACCATCTGCAGCATGTGGGCCTAGGACTGCCTGGGGTCCCAACTCCACCTCTGCTATTTGCTAGTCATAACTTTCACCCAAGACCTTAGCTTTTTTGTGTGCCTCAGTGTCCTCCTCTATAAAATGGGAATCAGAATAATACTTCCCACATAGGGATGAGATGAATAAATGAAATCCTTCCTTTAAAATCTTGACTATAAGTCAAACTTCTATCTGCCTCTCAATCCTCATAGACTCTTTGGTTTCTAGGTAAAGAGGAGTTAAGAAACCCTCCAGCAAATTCTATAGTTAGCCCTGCTGCTTCCACACTCTCCAGCACCATGGCACGGCCAAGTTATTTCACTTCCCCAAGCCTCATTTCCATGTGTGCAAAAATAGCTAATGACAGATTAGAATCAGCCTCACAGGCTTCAGGTGAGGATCAAATGCAAAATATATACACACACACACACACACACATATATATATATATATTGAAATTGCTAAAACCGGTGAAAAATTGGCAGAGGTGGTTAAAAATTTTTCAAAGATAAAAATTAGGCTTCTCGCTGTTTCTTGAGCATGATAGTCATGTTCGCACATCAGACTTTGATCCAACTGTGCTCTGTGTCTGGAATTCTTTTGCACCAGCACCTCACCTGGTTTGTTTCCACTCAAAGACCACTTCCTTAGAAGGATCTCTTCTGATCACTCTATTTTAGTTAACTGCACACACACACACACACACACACACACATCTTTACCCTGCAATATTTTATGAAATCCATTCATTATATATTTTACTTATTTGTGGGTTACTTGTTACCCACCCTCATCCCCATGGAATATAAACTCCTTGAAAACAGGGATGAATAAATCCCTGTCTTCCCAGGAGCAAGAGGAGTGCCTGGCATGTAGTAGGTGCTCCATGAATATTTACTTAATGCATTTAAGAATGAATTCAATCCCACTGACTCTTACAGGTTAACACCGTGGTTGAAATCCCTCTATTCCTTCGGTCTCAAGGCTTTAGAGTGGCCAGGCTTTGTCAAGGTCACCCGAAGGCAGTGATTTTCATGCCGTGCTCCCTGGCACGGCTTCCCATGCCAGCTGGTGCACAACTACTGATCTGCTCAGCCTCTAAGGAGGCTGGGCCTTCACCTCCCGTCTAGGGCAGGATTCCCTGGGTCCTCCGATTCCAAATAAACAGTGTCCCTTTCTATGTGGGCCATGATGAAGAAAAGCTTGAGGAGCACCACTCCACAGAGCCCGAGTGATTCCAGAGAGGTGACTCAGGAGCCAGTGGTAGGAGGTGAGGGGGAAACCCAGGGGCCTGGCTCCCAGATGCCCCACCCCTCACCTGACTTCCAACATAGCACCCCCACATCTTCACTGCTCTACGTGACGAGCTTCCAGAAATTGTGGTGTTCAAAAAATGACTCCATAGCAGATTCTGTCTCTGGGTACATCCCTAACGACACTCCAGAAAAACAAAGATCGATGCCCCAGCACCTCATTGATTGCATTCCTTTCAATCAAATTATCCCGAAGAAGGTAACACCTGAGTCCTTGACACCTTAGACAGAAGGAGGTTATTAGCCCACCATCCTGAGGGTGACGGGTTGGCTACGGACCTAAGGAAGTGAGAAGAGCCAGAGCCAGAGTACTATGACATGAGCAGAAGTCTCCAAAAGGGGAGGAGGGATGCTCCAGAGAGCCCTGGCCTGTCTCAGTGTCACCCCAGGCTCCTGCTGGTCACTAGATAACACTGCCCTACTTGCCCTACCCTGTCCCTACCCAGATCAATCAGCCCAAGGCCACTCATGAGCTGGCAACCAATGCTGCCTCCCACATAATCCTTCTCCGTGCGTCCTGCCAGGGAAACAGATTTTCAATGGCCTCTGTCTGTGGGACATTGCTACCCATTCAGGGGTAAATTTCCAGTGCAGGGCAGCATAATGATTCCCATTAATGCTGATATTATTCATGCAGCTAAAATCCACATGCCCCCAGCTAAGACATTCCCCTGTAGAGGCTACAGCCCGTATCTGCTTAGAAATCCTTCATTACAGGTAGGTAATGTGTTTGCTCTGTAAGGGAGTCTGATGCACAGTAATGGCCTCCCTCATTGTGCCTTTGAATCCTGCGAAACACCAGGGGATTTTTATGTGTATATTTAATCACTAAGCCCAAACTTCCACTTGCCAGCATCCTGCTTCCAGAGCAGATGACAGGAAACGATGCTCTCTCAAACTCAGTGTTAGGAGAGTCTCATCCCTTGCAAATGTATTTCCCACAGAGAACAGTGCTTTTGATCCCCACTATTGACATTTCGAGTTGTGGGGGAGGGAGGTGGGGACTCTCCTGTGCATTCTAGAATATTTAGCAGCATCTCTGTCCTCTACCCATTCAATGCCAGTAGCACCCCATCCCCAGGTGTGACAACGAAAAGTGTCCCCAGACATTGTCAAATGTTTCGTGAGCAGCCCCAATTGCGAACCGGCACCATAAAACAAAGTGAAAGGAGGCATACCCCCTCCTGTCCTAAATACCCCAATGTGCAACTCAGTCTACACACAAGAAGCCCACACAGGTAGCAAGAAAGCAGGGTCAAACGGAGCATCAGATAGGGTCTCTAAGGAGTGACAACAGTTAGGGAATAAACTCAGGTTTTATTTGTTCCCAATTAAATAATTTAAGAATCAATCCCTAGTCAGAAAGGGTGGTAGAGACCATTTGAGACCACTCCCCCGTGAGACAAGGTTGGAAACTTTGGGTCCAGAAATGGTTAAGTGACTTCTGAGCAGTCTCTCAGTCATGACAGCAGAGCAGAGCAGAGTTGGACAGCAACTCAGGTCCCCAAACTCCAAGAAGTTAACTTATGGTGGCTTTCCTTCCTTCACTTATTTATTCAAGAAGCATAATTTTGCATTGGATGCAGCGCATACTGCTGAGCTCGGGCCTGAAGACAACAGAAAAAAAGCCGTATTTCCCAATAATGACAATGGAGACCACTTAGCGGTTACCTTCTTACCTGATATCCACGGACGAGGTATTTTAAAGCTATCGTGTCAATCTTCACACACACAAAAAAATCTATGAGGTTGGTACTATTTCCTCACTGGTGATATTGATGGGTGCAATTAGACACGGCAGTCCCATAACTCATGTGACAGTTACAAAGTCCAGCATTAGAATTGGAAATATGTCAAGAGTCCTCTAGGAATGATGTATTGACTAGGGCAGAGAGGAGTCCACAGTCTTCCCTGTTGGTAAAGGCACATCACCCATCTGCTAGCTACACGCGATGTGTGGGGACAGAAGCGACACGTGTAGCAGCACAATGCCACGGTCAAACCTGGGCTCTGGCCTCTTCTTTGCTTCCTTTGAGCTAATCATAGAAGGTCACTAAGCCTCCATTTCCCTATTGGTCAAGAGGCTTTAGGACATTCAGGAGGCAGCCGATGTGATTATGAAACAAGAGTATGCCTTCAAGTCACCAAATACTACCTTAACTGTCGGGTCCCTTTCTGTTTCCTAATCTCTCTGGGCCTCGGTTTCCTTATCTATACAATGGAGACAATAAATGTAGCTACTCTGTACAGTTGTGAGAGTTAAGAGGCCACATAAAATGTATATGGTCTAGAGGTTCCTGAATGTCAGCTTTGGTTATTTTCACAAATCGCAACAGCTATGGGATATCTTTAATGGGTAAATCGAAGGGGAGAACCAACAGATATACCACAGAGATGAAGTAGCAGGTTTTCCTTCCAGTGCCCGCACCCCTCCCAGCCCACCCTACCCACTAACACGTGTGAGAACTGGGACCCTTCAAAGCGAAATAATGCGCCCAAGATTCCTCAGTGAGTTGGTTTTGCCTTTTTCCAATTTCCAAACCCAGCTCTTTCGACCTCCTTCTGTTTACCTCCTATGGGCTCTACTGAACCTAGCCATGGGTAAACCTCTCGTGGATGGAAAAAGTGACCCCCATATGGCAGCCTGCCCATGCTGAGGTCCCATTACAAATTTTATTGTGTGGTGAATTTGAAGAGCCATGGTCTAATACCAGAGCACCTGCGGGGCCTGCCCTACTTGGAGGCGCGTGTCAGTCACTCAGTTTTCAGCTCTTAGCACCTCCTCTGAAAGCCCTGCCTGACCGCCCTCTCAGAAGCAGCAGGTGCCCACACCAATCTGGTCTTGGCACATCCCCTGTTTGCCTCCACAGCACTTAACGATATCTGAAAACATCATGCTTATTTGTTTAGTTGTTTATGACCCATCTCCCACACCAGAATGTAAAATCCATGGTGGGCAGTGGCCTTTCCTGTTTGAATTGCTGCTTTAATTCCAATGGCCAGAACAGTATCTAATCATTATTAGGCTCTTAATAAATATTTGTAGAATCGACGCTTGAATGTGTAAATTTGAACCCAGATTCCTACGTCCTTCTTACCAACTTTTATTTTGCCCTTCTCCTATCACCCTAAGCCCCGACTGGTGCTTACATACACCCAACAGAACCCCTGGGTCATTAAAGCCGATTGGATCTTTTGAAGAATGTCCTGAGCCTGGCCTGACTGGGTCCCAAACCAAAATCTTAGGAGCTCTGGAACTTGCCATTGCTCTGGTGATCTGAAACCCAGGTGTCCAAAACTCTACCACGATGCACTTGATTTCATGCATACCAAATGGTGAAGTGTTTCCAAGACTTGAGATTTCACCGAAAGTCAAGTCAATAAACATTTACCAAGCACCTTCAATGTGCTTGTCATTATATAAGCAAAACAGACACTAACAACCGATATGATACAGAATGACTGGCCAAGCTTCCTGCCCCAAACTATTTCCTCTGCTTCCAGAAGTGGTGATGGAAAAATTGTGTCATTGGCTTTTGGTTCTCAAAAGTGAATGCTGGTTGAATATACACATTAGGGGTACCATCCCACCATTCTAATAAGGATCGGTTCACCAGATTCTTTCCAAGATAACCATTTACCAGGAATTATGTGATATAGCACAAGTCCTTAGAAAGTCGATGGAGACAAGGGGTACCAGAAATGAGAAAAGGGGGCACAGAAAGGGATGGAAGAAAGCTCTGAAGACAAACCCCACCTACTCGGGGCAGTGGTGTGAACATCTAGGATCCCTTTCCTTGAAGCCAGATAGACTTGGGTCTCATCTTGATTCAGGCCACTTCCTAGGTTGGTGCTATAAACCGAAGGTTTGTGTCCTCCCCAAAAATCTGGAGGTAGGGCCTCTGGCAGATGATGAGGTCATGATGATAGAGCTTTGGTAGATGGGATTAGTACCTTAAAAAAGAGACCGCAGGGCTCCACACTCAGAGCATGGAGCCTGGTTGGGATTCTCTCTGCCCCTCCCCAACTCGTTCTCTCTCTCTCTCAATCCTCTCCTCTCTCTCCCTCTCTCCCTCTCTCTCTCAAAATAAATACAAAAACATTTAAAAAAGAGAGAGAGAGACCCCAGGAAACTCCCTTGTCCCTCCCACCATGAGAGGACAAAGCAAGAATACAGCCACCTGTCAACCCAGAAGTGGGCCTTCACCAGAGAGTGAAACTGCCAGCTCACTGATCTTACATTTTTCAGCCTCCAGAGCTGTGAGAAATAACTTCCTGCTGTTCATGAGCCACCCAGTCCATGGCATGCTAACAGCCCAAGTAGACTAAGGCCCATGGCTAATTCTTTACTGTGTCTGAGGCTCAGTTTCTTCATCTGTGAAGCAGGAATGATAACACGCAGCTCGTGATGAGTAAAGAATTACTATGTACAAAGCACTTAGCATTATGTAAGGGTCAATAAGGGATATTTACTATTATTACACTCGCTTACTTAGGGGTAGGCCTCAAGAGAGTGAGCGAACACCAGGAGAGCCTTTGGATATACCCCTTTGAAGGATAAGAAAAACGTCATGGAACAGAACTCCGTAAATCGCTTTTTCACTCTACCTGGCGGTGTTAAAGCAGCTTCCCCAAAGTGCTCGGTCCCCGGGGGCCCCTTACCTTCCAGGAGTATCTGCTTCCTTCCTCTCATGCTCTGTTCACCTTCCTTACTCCCATCTGCACCAATTAGCAGGGAGCAGATTGCCAGAGACCCAGGAGAGGGCCTGGAGAACAGAAACGTCACATGCCGGGCCAAGAACGGGGGAGCCTTCGGAGCCCATAAAGGGAACGGCTCGAAAATGAAGATGTATTGGGGGAACAGGAATTACAAATCTGCTGATTAAGTGATGAAGTGAATGGAAATGAAAAAGGTGGCATAAATTATTAAGGAAATGCTAGCTGCTCCAGGCAAAGGCAACCGATGAAGGAGGCTGGATATTGTTAAAAGGCTAAGGAGAGAACCGGCAGCTGTAACCGGAGGCCTCACGGTGACACAAAGGAGAGGAATTTTACTCCCAGCGTTTCCTATATTTGTTACTGGTTTCTCTGTTTTCAAAGATGCTTTTGATTCCCTTGTTCGCTGGCTCTGTCCACTGAATGAAGATAGGAAATGGCTTCCGATGAACATAAAAACACAACTTTTACACCTAGCATCCAAATAGTTGAGCTGAAATATTCAGATAGGTCCTCTGGACTCCAGATAGCCTATTTGGAATAACAATCCCGCGTGACAACTTCAGGACTTTCAGAACTTTCCAGATCAGCTAGGCGCGGGGGGGGGGGGGGGGGGAGCCTGGATAGAATTCTCAAGTTATCACCGCAATGTAAAACAATCTGATCAAGAAGAGGACAGGGGGTGAAGTAGATTTTGGTAAATGGTAACTAGCGTGAAAATGTGCCCTGTATAGAAGTGGATCCTTTTGGAAGAGTTGAGCGTATTTATCAGTCAATATGTTTCTCATTAAATTGTTATGATAATGCGCACGTCCATCCGTCCCCCCTCCCCCCCACCACAGGTGCATGACCCACCGGGAATCAATCTCTGTCTCTCTCTCTCTCTCTCTCTCTCTCTCTCCTTCTCTTTTTACCTAGGTGCACTATCCCTGGTAGTTTCCTGGAGGACAGATTTGTGCTTTAAAGAGGGGACGAGCAAAAAGATCAGACGGGATGCAAGTGTGGAATAAAGGGGAGAGAACAGAGAAACTTCGCAATCCCTGAGAGATAGAGTGACCGCCTGACTGATGACAGGGCCAGCACTGCCAACCCAGTTCCTAGAAGCTTAGCCCTGGTTCCTATTCTGTTCAGGGACCAGTATCCTGCTGATAAAGCCCCCTCTCCTTGAGAGGGTTCGTGGGGAAGTCTAAGAACTAACAAAGGTAACCTGCCAGTTTATATGAGGCTGAAAGTCTCTCCATCACATTAAGACTTTGCTTGAATACCTCCTATGACGGCAAACTCATTATCTCACAGTGTAGCTCAGGCCATTTCTAAATTGCTCTCCCCTCCAGGTACAGAGATGGAAATAAGTGTTTCTATCAATTAATCAATTAATGACATTAAGTCAAGGCTGAGGATGCAGATTTGTCCAAAGCAAGAAAGGCTAAACACAATCCTTCCCCAAAACCCTCTTCCCTACAGTTTGGCAACCCACGCACACACTTCTGGATCAAGAGAAGTAGAATCTTTTTTTGTCACCTTGATCTCTGTTTAGATTTGGATCACCGTTGGGGCACCTGGGTGGCTCAGTCAGTTGAGCGTCCAACTTCGGCTCAGGTCATGATCTTGCGGTTTGTGGGTTCAAGCCCCACATTGGACTCTGTGCTGACAGCCCAGAGCCTGGAGCCCGCTTCAGATTCTGTGTCTCCCTCTCTGCCTCTCCCTCACTCAGGCTCTCTCTCAAAAATAAATAAAACGTTAAAAAAAAAAAAAAGATTTGGACCACCAAAAGGACGGCATCAAAAGAAAGACAAGAAATTACTCAGGAAACATTACAAAGCTCTATGTCTGCCTCCATTAGATTATAGCTGGGGAATCATAAAACAATGCCTTTGTAGTTTTTTTTTTTTTGTCCGTAGTTCCTTATATAAAATTGTGTTTTGAATCCTGGTGACAGAAGTAATATATTTTCATTGTGGGAAATCCAAAAGTCATTTATAACCCCACCATTCACAGATAAATACTATCAATCTGGGGGTGCCTGGGTGGCTCAGTCGGTTAAGCGTCCAACTCTGGACATTGGCTCAGGTAGTGATCTCACAGTCATGAGATTGAGCACCGTGTCAGACTCTTCACTGAGCATGGAGCCTGCTTAGGATTATCTCTCCCTCTCTCTCTCTCTCTCTCTCTCTCTCAAAATAAATAAATTTCAAAAACAAAATCCTATCAATGTGGTATATATCTTTCCAGCGGGTCTCGTATGTTTGTTGTATTACTTAATTGGGATCATGCTTTTTATAGCGGTTTATGATTTTTTTTAATTTAACATAACAATGGACTATAAACATTTTTCCAAGTTATTAAATTTCTTCTTCAGCATAATCTGTAATATTTGCGCAAATAAAGTACCACCTGTTTATGCTGCTATTTAGAGTATACACATATGCTATTTATGTTTTTATATATCTGTTTATAGTGCTGTTGATGGGCACTTAGGCCATTGGCAGCTTTAAAGAATATTACATATGATGGAGGAAGAATCAAGAGCTCTGGAATCAGAGAGGAAGAGCTGAGAATCTATACTTACAGGGTCAAGAAGAGCTTCCTGGAGGAAGCAACACCTGAATCTTACTTTTCAGATTACGAGGCGTGACAGCTTATATTTACACTGTTTAGTCTTCAGAGTTGACTGAGATGGTCTTACCATTCCCTTTAGTTGCCTAAACTTGAGACAGATATCTTCCTGACTCTAGGTTCCGACCTCCTTTTCCTAAAAGCATTTGCTTCAGTGAACTTTTAATTGTAAATTCTCTCTCTTCCCCCTTTGAAATATAAATCTTTTTAAAAGCTTCTTACCAGTTTTACAGCCCAAGAATTCCTCAAGAACCTGGAAGCCATCCATTGGAAATGTAATCATGGAGGAAGGAAATTTCTCAGTTTCCGTGGAAGGGAGGGAGCTTAACTTTACAGTCTAACGTCCCGTCATGAAGATAGGAGAAAGTTTATTTTTCCTTTAGGTGAACCCAGTTGGCAAATAGATGATCTGTAATCCCCGCCCCCCCTCCCGCCCCATCCCAACTCGTAAAAACTCTCCAGGTCTTTGTTTCAGCAGGAATGAGTTCACACTGACTTCTGACCTCTCTTTCCTTTTGCAATAGTCAGGAATAAAGCCTTCCTTACCTGTTAAAACTTGGACCAGTGTAAGTTTTACTTAACACAATAAAAGTCTTAAAATTCTATTGGACAGGAAAACATAACTTAAAGAGAAGTAACCAAACTGGGAACTCCATGTGCCCCTACCGTAGGTGTTGGTAGAGTATTTGCATCCTCTGAATTACTACAGAAAAAGACAGGTTGAGATTAACTAGATTGGTTAATTGATATTAATGAGGGCCTCGTTGATAACCAGCTGACTCCTCTATGAATTCTTCACCTACAAAATGAGACCAATAATAGTACCTACTTACAGGGTTCTTGTGAGGATTAAATGAGTTACTACAAGAAAAGCAGTAGTTCCTGGCCCATCGAGAGTGTTCGTCTCGGGGCGCCTGGGTGGCGCAGTCGGTTAAGCGTCCGACTTCAGCCAGGTCACGATCTCGCGGTCCGTGAGTTCGAGCCCCGCGTCAGGCTCTGGGCTGATGGCTCGGAGCCTGGAGCCTGTTTCCGATTCTGTGTCTCCCTCTCTCTCTGCCCCTCCCCCGTTCATGCTCTGTCTCTCTCTGTCCCAAAAATAAATAAAAAACGTTGAGAGTGTTCGTCTCACTAATATTATTATTATTACTATGGAAAAGCACCAATTTTAGAGTCAGAATAGGCTGAGATCAAAAGTCAGCTTCATCACTTCCTGGGAGAGTGAATCAGGCAACTAAGTTATGTCATAGATTGTTGAAAGGTTTACACTGAATAGTGTTGTTGGAGCAAATGATTCACATTGGTCCTATGGTAGACAGAATTCTAAAATGGCCTTTGAAGGTTTCTAAACCCGGTTATTCAATCAAATGCAAATCCAAGTACTGCTGTAAAGGGATTTTGCAGATGTAATTAAAGTCCCAAATCAGTTGACCTTAAAACACAGAGATATCTGAATGGGCCTAATCTAATCACACAGGCCCTTTACAAAGTGGAAAATGTTCTCTGCTGGTCGAAGAAAAGAAAGAGAGAATCCAAATGTGAGAAGGTTTCAGCACGCAGGTGACATCCTTCAAGAAGGAGGAGGCCACATGGGAAGACCTGAGAACTGCCACCAGGTGCCAAAGTGGACTCCCACCTGACAACTAGCAAGAAATGATTTCCAGCTCCCCAGGAACCTACACTCCATGGAACCAGAAACTTCCAGTAACCAAAAGGAGCTTCGAAGTGGATTCGTCTCCACATCCTACAGATGAGAGCACAGCTTGGCCAGCATCTTGATTTTAGCCTTATAAGACTCTAAGCAAAGAAGTTGGCCAAGCCGGCCCCAACTTCTGACCTACAGAACTGTGAGATGATAAATGAGTGTTGTTTTAAGCCACTCCGTGTGTGGTAATTTGTTGTGTATGTATCAGGAGAAAACGAACTCAGGCCTTTGGTAAGGGGGGCGGGGGGGGGGGGGGGAACGTTTCTTTTTTTACCCCAAACCTCTTTTTACCACTGTCAAACCCACAACAAAAGTAAAACCAGAGGCAGCCATGCAACCCGCTCTTTCCTATGTGCCCACATACCCCAACCCAAGGTCAAAATACTACTCACCCCCTAAAGGACAGCCTGCCCACACAGACAGGCTCCCTGGTTAAAAGACTAGGGCAGCCTTAAGAGTCACTTTGAAAATATTCTTGCTTTTCAAGCCTCAGCACCAATGCACTAAAGAGGTCAGACTGTTTTCTGAATTGAGAAGCACAGGCAAGTCCATTTGTACCTTTTTATTGACATTTCTGACCTTGCTGGAAAAGCATGTTACGTTTTGCTATAAAAATTATCAGAGAGGGCAGCTTGCCGAGTGATATTTTATATTACAGGACAGAGCACTCAAAGCCAGTCTCCTCAAAGAAGTGCTCCTGCCACTGAAGAGCTTTCGGATCTCGGTGAAGCTTTTTCTCCCCACCATGTCCACAGCGTTAACTGAGCTGCGATGTTCGCAAGCAATTCAGTAGATGGAACCACAGCGTGACATTTCCTTGATGGAATCACTCCAGTAAGTTTAGAGACAATCTTAAGTGAAATACTAAAAGTAAAGTAAAAATCTTAGGCCTTTCAAGAAAAAAGAAAAAAAATTATCATTCCTAAAAGTTCTTGGTGTATATGGAGGACACCTGTGAACGTTGAGTTTGTCTGGACGTTGATTCTTTTGATAAGTCTCGAGACAAAAATGAAACCCAAAACCAAAATAGGATCAAAAAAATAAATAAATAAGCCCGCCCTCTGGGCTCTACATCACTTTGTCCAGGTTTCTTGTCTTCAGATAGAAAACCTTTTATGTTTAAGAGACCTGAGCTACATATCCGTAATCCCCACCCACTCTGAAAGAGCAGAACGGCCGGGTTAGCCAATCTTCATTCATAATGTTTACTCATACATGCTAGGGACAGTGATAGGTGCTGGGGATCCAAGTATGAGAGAGATATAATCTCTCAATGTAAGTAGGAAAGATAGTTATCAACCTTTATAACCTTCAGAACCTTTGTAAGATATTATCTTTATAAGATCTTATAAATCTTTATAAGATATTAACCTGTTCTTCCCTTCCCGTAGATAGACCCAAGTAAAAAGCTATATTACATGATATCAATAGGATAGTTGGACAGCGAGAGGTCAACTCCTGCTTCCTACCTACCATGTAACCTTGGACAAGTCATGTAAGTTCTCCAAACCCCACTTCCATCATGTATAAAATAGAGGTAATACTAATGAGATAATTCCGGTATTGCGAAAATTAATGGAGATGGTCCACGTAAAAACGTTCAGCTCACTGCCTCATCATGAGCAAGCAAGTGGTGGAATGATCATCCTCACGATGATGATGGCGGTGATGATGACGATAGAGGGCCTTACTTAGCACTTACTGGTCATATGGGTAGATTTTTTTCCATGCGAAACAATTGAAAGCTCTGGTTCCCCCGAGGGGTATCTTTTCTAATTTGTCCCTTCGTGGTGTTGTGGTTTTCAATTTTTGCCTTAATTTTTTTTTTTCATTCAGATATAGTTGACACACAATATTCCCCTCGTTTCAGGTATACAACATAGTGGTTCAATTTCTCTACACGTTATGCGGGGCTCATCACAAATATAGATACCACCTGTCACCATACAACACCATGGAAAGGTCTCATTTGTCCCTTGGGATGGCTTGGACTTCAGCACAAGACGGGAGGCCTGGGACTCTGTTGTGAGGCCACTCCCAACCCAGAGAGGTGTGGTGTGGTAAGACCTGTGAGAAGTGTTCACCTCTGCTTGGAAAGCTTCCCGGGAAAGGGCAAAGTTCTGAGTGCACGGGAGGACAATGACGACTGTCAGGACCAGCATTGACAGAATGCTAAACGTAGAGGTAGTTAGAACAGCGGGATCCTGTGTGAGAGGAAGAAAATGGTGAACGATGAGACCAGGAAAGTAAGCAGGGATCGTTTTGTGAAGAACTTCCTTTACCACACCAGGGAATTTGATGCTGAAGTATATTGTGTAGGAATGCAGTGTGCTCAAATGTACATTTTTTGTTTATTTGAGAGAGAGAGCACGCACAAGTGGGGGAGAGGGGAAGAGAGAGAGAGAGACGGAGAGAGAATCCTAAGCAAGCTCCACAGTCAGTGTGGAGCCCAACATGGGGCTTGATCCCACAACCCTGGGATCATGACCTACGCCAGAATCAAGAGTCAGATGCTCAACTGACTGGGCCACCCAGGTGCCCCTCAAATGTACGTTTTTAGAAAGACCACCCATGGTAGCTATGAGGATGGATTGATAGAAAGGTAAGATGAGAAGTTGACAGGGGAAGAGAATGATTGAGAAAATATAGTCCCAATGATGTGGACTGGGGTCCATACTAAGCACAGAACCACACAAGAATATGACATGGTATCATGACCCTTCAGTTATAGTGGACCATGACCCCTATAAACCTAAAAGCCCCACAGTGTCTTGCTGATGCTCTAGTAGGAGTTAATTGCCCCTCTACCATTCGAGGCACCTTCTCCTTTTTACTTATAAAAGTATGAGGTTTCCAGCTCCCCCACAACTTCTCCTCCTTCTTACCTTCTCTTGGCCCCTTTAAGCCTTCCTCTAACTGCAGACTTTATGCAAGTCACTGAGACCTAAAGAATGTTTCTTCAAAGGCACAAACAGCAACTGTTTACACTAATCACGCTTAAATTCTTCACGGGCTGCTGCTCCTTTGGAAAGAGAAAAATTAAGTTTGAGATCATTAGAAAGTGGGGAGTGGTGCTGTCCCTGTGACGGGTTGCACCTGGGGTATAATTCTGTTACCAATTTCCCCGGGCAAGGAGGGAATTTTCATTTCCCGGGCCTGGAGTTTCCCTGTTAGACCAGCAAATGTATCAACTAATTCACCTGCAACATTTTCTTTTGGTCGATTTTCTCCCTGGTCTTATTATCATTCCAGTCAATCGAAACTGACCTCAAATTAGTAATTTACACCTTTGCAACCAAGTGCATTTACAGAAAGTTCTCATTTGAAACTTGTCCTGCTGATTAATTTGCATCTTTCAAAGATATAACCAGAGCTATATTTGCATTTAGGTACAAGTCGATGTGATTACTCCCACTGAAATTACATGTATCTAGAGGAAGAATCTACAATTGGCAAAAGTCATAGTGATTTACTCTCACATTGGTTTTTGTTCTGTTTTGTTTTGTTTCAGCTCCAATAGCGGAGGGTTTCTATGATCGTTGTTGTTGTTGTTGTTGTTGTTGTGTTTTCGGACTTCAGAGTAGGGTATAACCTCACAATGGCTGTGAACACTAAAACATGTGCTTCTGTTAAGTCAGAAATAAGCTGAATTTAGTAAAAATACATTTTTTTTTGTTTTCGCTTCTAAGACTGGGCAAAGACTAACAATAATACAAGAAGCATGATGATAATATGCACTTCTGGATTACAAACATTTCATCAGGCTCCAGCGGATGGCCCATCGCTTTCAACACTAGTCAGGGTCTACCTGCGAGGACGTTGAGGAAAATCTAGATTTGAACAAAAGAAGTCCTGGCCTCTGCTCTAACACATAGTTTGGATCAATCACCAATTTTCTCCATGTCTCCATCTCCTCACCGGTATGTTTTAAAGTATCTTGATCGCCGTGTCTATATGATTTCGTGATGTAGCAAAATAAGCACCCATAAAATATATGAATTTCCCCTTAAGGTTATTGCAAAATAAAAGACAAATTAAGAGACATCCTTATTTAAGTAAATGCTTCGAATCCTTTAAAATCCCAACCCAAATGTGTATTTCTCAAGGCCAGTATCCACACGGGGTTTGACTTGCTTCTCTAATTCCCTTTTAACATATTTCTATAAATACAATAGGCACTCAATATATATATATTTTTTTATTAAACAACTGATTGAACTCATACAGAAGGTCTGCCATACAGACTCAGATCCATAAAACATACGAGAGTGAATCAGGACAGGCTCCAGTCACAGCCCATAGCAAATAAATAATGCCCCAATAACACAAGCTTCTGATCTAATTTGGTCATGTAACAAGATACATAACTTTTAGCAATTCCTATTCAGTTTTTGTCGCACTTGAGTACATATATTTATATATATATATATATAATACATATACATATATACATATATGTATATATATATACATATATATACATACATATATATACATACATATATATTTTTTTTTCCTCACTGAACTAGATCTTTCAACAGTACTTTCCTGTGCAAATATGCTACTTTATCTAAAACAGAGAATGTGATGGATTACAGTAGTTCTTTGGTCAAATATTGGAAAATACAGAAATTTGGGAAGAGAGCTCTTTGGTTTCTCCACCCTTGAATGCTTAAGATGATTTTAGGCAACTGGCTACCGACTCTGAATTCTCTTCCTACCCTTAGCCTCATTTTCCCTCAAGGAACCGATCCCCTCACTGATCGTACGAACGTTCCTGAGGCATCGAATATTGGCCAGAAACTATGTTGGATGTGAAAGTGAATAATAAATACAGTCCCTGACCTCAAGGAGCTCATAGTCAGGTAAAGAAAATCTTTAGCTGCTTTAAGCATTACGCTGTTTGTGATTCCAATTGCCTGTGGTCGTACTGGCCTCAAAAGAAGAGGGTGAGATGAAGTTCAGATGTGCCCACGTGTGAAAAATGGTAAGTCCAAAGGCCGGCATGAAGTAAGTGCTCCTTAGTCCCAGCAGACGATGGGGGGAATCGATCCTCGTGCAGACACTTAGAAGTCTGAGAAGAAACAACTTTTCCCAACTCATGGATGGAAATGTTACTGTGGCAGGCGCCTGGGGTTGTGACAGAGTCTGGAGAGAGGAGATCCTCGGGGTTTTCTTTTCCATGTGGAGGCCCTGGGAAGATAAAGCGACGGCCAAAGTAGTTTCCTTGTCCCGAAGCCAAGCTCTTGCTAACTTTCTACTCTAAACGTCAATTTACTGTGCTCTTTGTTATTTTCTTAGCACTAGTCTGCATTTCTAAGGTAGCTGTGCAGCCCCTTGACTGAGTGAGCCCAGTGGTTGCTGAGCATAGCAGCGAGGTGCCAGGGGGCTGCAGAAAGGCCCCCTGCCGAGACCGCAGAGGGTGAGTCGCTCCCCCAGGGTGGCCGTGGGGCCATCGGCTGGCAGACAACTCAACACACAGGCTTGGAGAAAAGGAGCTTCTCTGCTGAATGTCTAGTGACTGGGAAATGCTAAAAGCCTGCAAATCAACCAGGAGCCGCTCTCTCTAGATCCTTCCACTTCATCACACCAAGTACTAGAGATTTTGTCTTCTAAGTACTTCTCAACACTGCCTCTCTTCTCCACTCGGGCTCGGGAGGTTGTGAGGTGAGGTTCAGATAAGATAAAGCCCATAAAATGATAAGCTCAAAGCTTGAGCTATTCTAAGTGCCCCCCATAAATATATATTAGTTATTATTATTATTACTATTACTGCTACCATTACTATGTATTACACTATTCATCTCTCTGTGAAGTGCATTCTAAGCAAGGGGGTGGGGGGGGATTATCATTCAAAACATTTTTTCTTTTTTCTGGAATGCTTGGGTCTCTGAAAAGCCATAGCCGCCTTCACATGGTCTCACCCCTTCATCAATCCTATCCCTCAGGTCCTCTAGCTGCCTTATAAATCCTAAGCTCCTAGGATGAGAGCAACAGAGTTCAGTTCTTGGACCACATATATACCAAATGTCAAGTGTTACAAAATGCGGTGTTACCCACCATCAGACAATGATAAACTATAATGAAATACAATTTCACTTGTGCTCAACCAGGCATTTTATAAGGACACCATAGACTTTACCATCAACCTCAAAAAGCAATAGTAAAGCCCTACGATTCCTTGTGTTCTAATTTCCTGAGTGCCTTCAACAAACAAGACTGTTGATTTGGGGTTGTCTGAAGTACACTCTAGAAAAAAGTACCCTCAGCCTATGACTTCCTTTGTACCAGGGTCAAATAACGGGAGAAAATGGGAGGATACCGCAGAAATACCCACCCAAGGGAGTTATCTGGAGCCTTGTGGTGAAGGGCAGCCTCCACTTTGACTGAGCTCAGACCTGAAGCTAGAGGCCAAAACCCTAGCAACGCAGATCTGTTTGTAAGAGAAATCCACCTTTTTTCTAATACCAAACTGAATCCAAACAGAGGCAATGGAGACATATTCCTTCAATTACACAGATTTCTATATTCATGGGTTTTTTTTTCAAGTTTATTTATTTACTTAGAGAGTGTGTGCCTGCGTGCATGTGGAGGCAGGCAGAGAGAGAGAGAGAGAGAGAGAGAGAGAGAGAGAGAGAATCCCAAGCAGGCTCCGTGCTGTCAGCACAGAGCCTGAGGCAGGGCTCCATCTGACAATTGAGGTCATGAGCTGAGTCAAAATCAAGTTAGATGCTCAGGGCGCCTGGGTGGCTCAGTCGGTTAAGCGTCCGACTTCGGTTCAGGTCATGATCTCACACTCCGTGAGTTCGAGCCCCGCGTCGGGCTCTGTGCTGACAGCTCGGAGCCTGGAGCCTGTTTCGGATTCTGTGTCTCCCTCTCTCTCTGCCCCTCCGCTGCTCATGCTCTGTCTCTCTCTGTCTCAAAAATAAATAAAAACATTAAAAAAAAAAAGAAGAAGAGTTAGATGCTCAACCAACTGGGCCACCCAGGCGCCCCTATCTCTACAGGTTTATTAAATAATTCATTGCTATTCTTGATCCTCACAACCCTATGATGGAGATAATTAGCCCCATGGTACGGATAAGTGTTTCTTTGTTTAAGGCTTTGAATTTAAAGAGGTTGTCCAAGGTGATAGGGTGCCATATACTAGTGACTAGAGCCCAATTCTGTTCTGACTCCTGGAGCACTGCTCCTTCCTAACTGCTGACTTCTGAAGGCTCACTATCAACAACCAAGACACTCTTAGTACAAGGGTATATTCTGAAGGAACCAAGACTGGGAAGCTGTGGGGTGGAGGGGAGAGACAAAGGACAAGGGCTGTGACAAAAACCGTTCTGTCACAACTTAGTCCGAAGTCAGTGAACCCAAAAGAAGCAGGGAAGGACAAACTCCTTAAAAAGCCAGGAGGACTTAACTCTGGAATAGGTGCCCGCGTAAGATGTGAATTTCAGAGTGGCCTCATTAGAACCGAGGCCACAGAACATCATGACTGGATCAAACGTACCCCTGTGGCCAAAGGGAACGTGGCCACCTGTGGGCTCTTCTTACCCTGAATCTGTAACGGAGAAAGATGCTCTTGGTCTTTTGAAGTTCCCAGCCTTCAACCTATACACGACAAAATGGCTGCCGTAAACAGCAAGCTGTCCGAGGTGACCGTGCCCTTCAGACAAGGTAGGATGTATGAACAGAAGCTTCTGAACAGTGGGGTTTATTTCATTTCCTCGCTTATTGCCCCAAAATGCCTGCAGAAAAGAAAGACAATCAGCATCTGAGCAGCTGTGGACAATCCACAAGGAGATACTTAGTTCTTCCTAAGTGATGGCAATTTCTTTTCAGATCTTAATTTAAAACACCGGGCTGGCCCCAAACCCCGCTAATCCTCCCCAGCCCGTGCATTTTCCCCATGACCTGTGTGCAAGTGCTTTGTTTTGTCGTGTCGTGTTATGTCTTTTCCCTTTTCTGACTGCTCTGCTCGAGCCTGATGGAGGTTCTGCGGGAGCTTGTGGGCTGGAAGGATACGTGGTGACATTTGCACCGCACCTGTCTCACCTCTAGCATCACCACCTCCGAGCAAAGATCCCCCTGCAGAGTCAGTAAAACAACCTCCAGGAGGCACAGATGGGTTCCTGGAATCGTCTGTAAACATGGCTGCCTCGTGTGCACCTATAACGGTTAAACTCATTTGTGGTCTCCCCACTGCCCACCACAGCCTTGTGTCCTACCCCACATCGTCCCCTGAAAACATAAGTTCCTCCCGAGTACATATTACCCAAAGAATACATGCAGTCCTCTGTACAGACACGTTTGTGCACAAAGACAATAATAAGAAATGACTAGAAAAAACCAGTGGCAAGTCAGAAGCTAGTAGCAGCTGATAGCTTCTGCACAACCTGTCTCAGGCAATTTGGTAAGGGTGATTTCAGCTCGCACGTGGGGTACAGCCAGCTGGTTAATAGTCTGCCCCGATCTGCATCGGATCTTTCTGGCAGTGGCCTCCTCCCCAAGTCAGTCAAATGAAAAGGCAAGTTAGTGCACCTTGCCATCAGACGTTTACTGCAATGCAGTCCCGTCTCGCCTCCTGAACTTCGTCATTTGGAGCCTGATGATAGAAACAAAGGATCAAAGGCGGCTCTCACATTTTATCGAGCTTGTGTTTGGAGTGGCAAAGGCCTCGTTTCTTCGCCACAGCCCTCAGTGGCTTGGTACGTGTGACAAGTGGGATTAGGCTGGACCTCATTACACAGTCATTGAGGTAACTCGGTATTTTCATACAAGGAGAGTCCTCATAGCCTTCACTTGATTACCAGGTCCTTGAAGAGAGCTGGGTGCTGTTCCAATATGCATTCCCCCCCGCTGATGCCATGCACTGAGGTCTGCAGGGCATGGAGAATGCCTTTCCAATTGAATTGAATGCAAAGGAGTTTATATTGAAAGAGCAAAGGGATCCCTTTCCTCTCCAAAAGGTCTCCTTGCAGGTGATTTTCATTTTCTCGTTTGGCCTTTTATACCCTTTTTTTCAGATTTCCTGACGCGAACATTCATTACTTTCGTAATCATTGATTCTAAAATCAGTTGTTTAAAAATGAAGTCTCCCCAGAAGGCCCTGGGGCTCTGCCTCCAAGAGGGTAAATTTTTATTCTGAAAAATACATAACATGCAGCCTTCCCTGGGATTGCTACAACCTTAGCTTTATGAAATGATGGTCTGCACGGAGTGGGGAGGGGAGTTGTATGGGAACAAGCCTTATATATATTTGTAGCTGCAAGACACATGATATATACACATATACACATATAATGCACCTCATATACATGTATGTATGCACCCACACATGTGCAAAAGCTTTGAGTACAGCTTCAGAGTTTTAGCTTAGGTATTTGGGTATTTACTCCCTAGATGAAAAGATGATCTAAACCTGAGAGTCTAAAGATGTACATCACCTCCCTTCTATAACCCCAGAACCAAATCTGTTTTGATAAGACCCCTATTAAGTAGTTTGGGAGCTACATGGGACAGGAAGAGCTCGACTCTATTCTGGTCATTTCAGCCTCAGCGTAGGTCGTCAGCATCCATGCCCTGAAGTAGTCTGTTCCCTCCTTTGAGAGATATTTAGAGAAACAGAGAATATACATGGAAGTCTCTGTGTGGGGCACTAAGGAAATAGTCTGGCAGTTCCAGGCCCTCCAAAGAACTTATAGCTAACCCCCCACCCCCGTCTTTGTTCTCACCCTAACCTTTCTGCTCACCATCAAACCTTGCCATTTGCCATGAGTTGTCAGATGCCTTAGCATCTGGCCGGGTTCTGCATAGACTCCATTATGGCACTTCCTGGCCCCCCACCTACACACTTGATGCACCTGACATTTGTTTGCCAAACAAATCCTTCTTAGATAATTTCACTCTCATCTCTAAGGTTTCTAAAATACAACGGTCTCTTCATACATGGATGTGGTTTACATATCTGGAAGGTCATGGGGCTCATTGGAAGCCAGGCACCCTGAAAGCAGCAAAGCTCAAAACGTGGCTCAACGATTGCCTGGCTGGAAGGTCTTGCATAAGAGGAAACTCCTTGGCCTCAGTGTTTGGATCTGATAAGTGGGAATACGAATCATGTCTATGCTTCACAATGATTGTATGGAAAAAAAAATAACTCTAAATACCTGGTGCTTGGCCCTTAGCAGCTGCTCAGAAATTTGTGTATTTTTTCATCTTCATCAGCGTGTTTATTGCTTTACATTTTAAACTCTTGAAGAGAAAAACAAACCAAAAAAAATGCCAGAATTGCACGTGTCCTTTAATCCCGTGGGGAAGGGAAATTTTGTCAGGACATCTAACCAGCAGTTTCCTGATGTACCTCAAAGTTTGGCCTTATTCCTGATTTCAGTTGTTAGATAGTGTTGCCTAAATTCGGATTTCGACTTCATTTTCTTTTTTTTTTCCGGATTTCTACTTCGAACGAAATACATGACCTAATTATTTGGCTAACCGTGCAATGAGAGACTTTTTACTTGAAAACATCAGTTGTAAGTCCCTACATTGCTAGGGCTATATTTCAGTGCCTGGGGACCTTGTTAGATCATTTCTTATAATCAATGAGTCGGTGACTAGGCAAGGCTGTAAATTCTTTAGCTATCCTCCCTCTCCCTCTCCCTCTAGGTTTTGATGATTTTCTTTCTTCTTTTTATTAAAGAAAAAACACCCAAGAAACACCCTACGCAGCCACCATCACATTTCAGATGGTTGAAAAATGATACCTCTCTCTGGTTTCCACCCCCACAGAAAGCTGGGTCCACTGCTGTCTCTCCCTGCCTAATGGTGGAAAGCAACCCTCTCTAGGCTCCCTGAGGATTTCAAACAAAAGCACAAGGTGCCTCGGAAAGTTACTGCAGATGCAAAATACCACCATTACAGGAACTATTTTAAACTAAATTGATTCTTTGTTCTTTAGCCAAGTGGCTAATCCTCCTCTTGAGACGGGCTTCCATTCAGGAAAGCTCAAAACTGCAGCTCTGAAGACAGAGACCTAGGAGGGGAGAGATATGCTGACATAGACATTAAGTAGGATTGAGCCGAGAGGGTAGCTGCATCCTGATTAGCTACTTGAGGATCCCTCCAGGCTCTGCGGGCTCTCGTGGCAGGGGCGCATCAGTGGAAGGGATGGAAGAGAAGCCAAGGGAAACTGAGAACAAGGCCTGGGTGTCAGAGCCGGTGACGATGGCAGCCAGGATGGCCCATCCGCTGTATGGCAGCCACTGGATTTTGGCAGTGGCCCTCTTTCCCACTAGAATGTTTAAAATAGCTCCTGCCTCCCTGACCTTCATGAGAAAACTCTGGTATCCTAGGCTTTACCTTCCCCATGTGGTCCTGAGGAGAATCTTTAGGTGTAGGCAGTAAAACCATTCAATCTACTCCATGGGGTTCATGTCGCATTCCCATAAGGGAGAATTCAAGGGATGGGGGAAATGGGAGATGTTTCGGGAAAGGGGGACAGTGGAGTAAGTCCGGGGAGACAGGGCCGTGGCCAGAACCTCGTAAACGTCTCTCCTAAACTTTATAACAATTGTGCTTTTTTTCATTTTTAATCTTTCGCTATTATTTCATTAGCACATGGTGTCCGTTCCATGGAGAAATGCAGAGAGACAAAATAGAAGAAAAAATATCCATAACCCCAGCTCCCCAAACCCTTCCAGTCATCTATACGTGCGCACGTGCGTCTTTTATGCACATGAGATACACTATAAATGATTTTAACGTAATTATATACATCGTTCCCTTATTTGGGGCTAATAAATTGTGACGGGTAATTGTATATGTCAGCTTGACTGTCTACAGGGTGCCTACATTTGACTAAACATTATTTCTAGCGTGAGGGAGGGCATCTCCAGAGGAGATGAGCATTTGACTCAGTAGAGTGAGTAAAGCCGATTGCCCTTCCATTGTGGGTGGGCATCATCCAATCCCCAATCCTTTGAGGGTCCGACTAGAGCCAAAGAAGGAGAAAGGAAGAATCCACTGTCTCTGCTTGACTGCTCCAGCTGGGAGGTTGGTCTCGTCTGGCACTAGGTCTGGAACTTACACCACTGGCCTGGCCCCTCTGGTCTTCAGGCCTTCAGAAGTGGGCCAGAGCTCTACCACTGGCTTCCTGAGCCTCCAGCTTACAGACAGCAGATCTTGGGACTTCTCAGCCTCCATAATCATATAAACCAACGTCTAATCTCTCTCCCTCTCTCTGTCTCTCTCTTTCTCAGCGTATAGATATGTAGCAACTACAGTTTTCCAGAGAACCCCAACTAACACAAAAATATACATCTGCATTAATATCTCCAGTGATTGCATAAAACCCCATTGGACGACTGAGCCATTATTTAATTTCTTTTAGTTTCCTATTTGAGGACATTTACACTGTTTCCGCATTTTTAGCTATTATCAGCGGCGGCAAAGAGCATTCTTGAACACACATTATTACGCGTTGTTCTAAACATCCTGGGGGGCTTGTGACCTAATCAGCCCTCCCACCCCGGCCCCTAGTTTCGCTGCCTGGATTATGACAGATGATGCAGGCCTAATGCCGTCGCCTGGAGTGAAAGAAAACCCAGCACCACACACTTAACCGGATAACTCACCCTTCAGGAGCCGGGTCACTCCAGGCATCCTCAGATGCCCAGACGCTATCATCCTGCTGAAATTATGAGTGAACAGTTGCCTTGCGGGGAACACGTACAGCACATGCTTCCCAGACAGAGCTGGGTCGACCCGACTAAGCACAGCCCCAGGGGCCCCTCCTCAGACGAACTCCACTCCAACCTATCGTGAATGTAGGTCAGGACTGACGCTTGCAGCATCGACCTTAAGGAATTCAGAACAATGAGACCGTATCATCATATGGTTCTCTTATCCCCAGTCTGGTTTGAATAATTTTAGAATAATTTTTAAATAGAGCACCTTAAGATTGATTGGGTTGGGAGGCTGCACTGGGGAAAGAGTGATTTGGAGTAGGTAAGTGTAGCTATCTCCAATTAGAAGTGCCATCAGTGAACATAATAAAATATTCAAAGGCTTCCCAGGGATGTCAACTTATTCATAATTGATTCAAATGAATCACTGAAAAAAAAGTCCTTTAATCTCTCATATAACACGTCTCTGAAAAATTAAGCCTGGAATCACAGTTCAATAAAAAATATCAATAAATAAAGCCAGCCGGCATTCCAATCACCTAGATGGATTTGCCCGTTGGCATGGCTGCTTGGTTAGTCACCTGGACACTCAAGGCACCTCAGGACTTGGGCTCAGTGGTCTTTAATGTCAGACATTTCTAGGAGGATATAAATGCCACTGTCCTTCCTGTGATCAGTGCAATTTTAAATCATTGTTTATCTGGACAGTAAAAAACAAAAGACATAAACAAAACCGATGGAAGGTAAATCCTTAAACTGCTCCCTTTCATTGTCTTGACAATGGTTTTTTTTAATGTTTATTTATTGGGGGGGGGGGGGGGGGGGGGGGGGGCGCGGCGCAGAGAGAGAGGGAGACACAGGATCCAAATAGGCTCTAGGCTTTGAGCTGTCAGCCCAGAGCCTGGTGTAGGATTTGAACTCACGACCTGAGAAACCATGACCTGAGTCAAAGCTGGAAGCTGAAGTGACTAAGTCACCCAAGTGCCCCTGTCTTTACAATGTTTTAAAGTCCAAATGCAGGTATTTAGAAGAGCCCCAGATGGAAGTGACTTCTGCGTGGCTTCTGCCCCTGAAATCTCTTTGCGGTGATGTGACTGTTGGTGCCACACTGTACCAGCTGATGAGCGCCAACGGGGCACATCTCTTCCTAAATCCATATTCAGTCATATTCAGCCGGGGAGTTTGAAATTGGTCACAGTAGGAGTTTTTACATCACAGAAAACGGCAAACGCTACCAATCGGGCTTTTTTTTCCTACTGAGAGCCGATTCTTCAACGTTTACCAACACCTCACTGCTTCATGCCCTTGCCCACGGCCCAGTAATTCACCCCTACTGACCGAGCACCGCTAGTGTGCACACACACACACTCGTTGGAACATTCTAGAAGTACCTCTTCTCTCATTAATAAAAGACAAATCTTAGACTCACAAATGATAGGCATTTTCTTCCACCCTAAGAAAAGATGGAAATTCTACTTACGATCCTCATTTTCATTTTAATATTCCCCAGACAATTTGACACCCTGAACTCTCACAGTAGTTAAAATAAGAAATTAAATTAGGAAACTCTTGGGCAGCTTATTTTAAATTACTCAGATGTCCCTTTGTCAAACCACAGTGTTCAGAAGAGCTGGGATTTTCTTATATAAACCTGCATCATTGATGTCCAGCCCCAGTGACCAAGTAGCGGTCAGGTGATTTGACTGGCTCATATTCCACACACCCCAGAGTTCGATCCTCCGTGAGAGCCGTTACTTCTCTGCTATGAACCGGTATCTTTCCACATAAATGCATTAAATAGCCATCATTAATAATCCCCCAAGCATGAAACTGACAGACAAAAGATTTGCAGGTTATGGGTCTATCACACCAATCTCGTTTGTTCATTGATTCATTAAAATTTCATGGTTAAGATAATACAAATTTTAGCTAGGCTAACTTACATGGATCTTAATACTCTGTCTGCCAGGCTGCATTACCAAACAGTATCTTTTCTGAGCCTTTTATTTTCTGTTAGTGGAAAAGAAGAATTGAAGAGGGACCAAGATATGTAGAAAATGCTTAAAATATTCTAGCAATGGCCAATAGCTCACAGAAGCTTTAACAGAATACCAAACCACTTTCTTTGCCAACTGCCCATTCTCATAAAAACTCAGAAACCCCAACTGGAGGCCTGGGCTCAAAAATTGAAAAAAAAAAAAAAAAAGCAAAGAAAAGAAAACAACAATTCCTCTTTTATTTCTCTGAGTCTAGATTCTCTTGGGAATCTCTCAGCGCATACTTCTGTCGACTTGAACTTGTTACATGGGATGGGTCTAATCACCTATTGTCACAAATCACTTTAGTGACTTAAAACAACACAGATTTATGATCTTACAGTTCTGAATGGCAGAAGTCCATAAGGGGCTCACAGAGCTAAAGCCAAGGTGTTAACAGAGCTGCAGGGAGGTACAGGGAAGGCATTTTCTTGCTTCGTCCAACATGTTCTTGCCTATATTCCTTGACTCATGGCTCCTTCTTCCATTTTCAAATCCATCGGGGTATTGTCTTTAAGTCTCTCTCTCCTCTGACTGCATTATCACATCTCCTTTCCTCTGCCTACCTGCCTCTCTCTTCCCTTCACCTTATAAGGTCTCTTGTGATTGCATTGGGCCTGTCAGATAACCTGGACACTCTCCCTATCTCGTAAGGTTTAACTTAATCACGTCTGCAAAGTCCTTTTTGTCACGTAAAAGAAGATATTCAGTTTTTGAGAATTAGAACATGGGCACCTTAGGGGCACCTGGATGGCTCAGTAAGTTAAGCATCCAACTTCAGCTCAGGTCATGATCTCAGGGTTTGTGGGGTCGAGCCCCGCATCTGGCTCTGTGCGAACAGCTCAGAGCCCGGAGCCTACTTCGGGTTCTGCGTCTTCCTCTCTCTCTGTCCCTCCCCTGCTCACACTTTGTCTCTCTCTCAAAAATAAATAAACATTGAAAAATTTAAAGGGAAAAAAAAACACGGGCATCTTAATGGGTCACTGCTCTGTTTACCACCATGAAGATACTGCCATTGGAGGTTAGAAAGATAATGGCCCTGGTTTTAATAAAATCACCTTGCAAAACAATTGCCTATATTAATTTGGAAGATAGAAAATAGACCTGCACATCTTACTGAGGACACTTCCAGGCAGAATGTTGACAGTGCTACTGGCTGTGTTACAGAAGGAAGAAAGAGATTAGCTACAGAGAGAACTGTTCAGTCTGCAAGCAGAATTTCAAGGAAATATAGAAGAACCAGGATGTACTGGGTTGGAAAACAAAACTATTTCACATGTTCACTATCTTTAGTCAGTAAAAGATTCAAAAACGAAGCAATGACCTCAAGGTTGAGATCAAATCAAAAGTTTATCTATAAGACCTTTTGTTAAAGACCTCAGCAAGATTTAGCAGAGTGCCTAGTTAGACCCTCTCAACTAGAATAAAGAGTCTCTAAAAATCTTAAAGGCTATGTTCTCCAGCACCCTGACACTTAGCCCAAAATAGAGAGAGGTCTGTCTCAAAAAGAATTATGGATGTGACTTTAGGGGCATGAGGTGAACCCAGTCGGACTCACAGAATTCCCACTGAGTGGCCAAATGTAAAAGCTTTGTATCAGCTGGGGCTAAAAGGGGCAGAGACAGTTCAAAATGAAAAAAGGCTTGGGGCCCCCAACATTCTGCAAGCAGGGAGCACGTTGGGAACGCGACTTAGCTGCAAACACAGGCCATTTCTTTGAGACAGAGCAAGTCCAAAGGACAGACGCAGGAGGCACAGAGAACAATGAGCCAGGGAGCCACTCCCATGGAGAAGAACTGAGCCCTAGTCAAGGAATATTCTCTTCCCTAGAGTAAGGAGCCCCTGTGCTCTGTGCCCGGCTGGAGTTCAGAACTGTTATGGACCAGGGACTGCTACGAGCCTCCTCCTACCCCTCTCTTTTTTTGTTTTTTGTTTTGTTTAGTTTGTTTTGTTTTTCCAAGAACGGCAGACTGCCACGCACAGCACCTCCTTTGGACGTGCTTGAAGTCCTGGAAGTTTGACCACCTCATGTTCTCCTAGAAATGGACCTTGAGCGTTTGTTTGGAGGGTCCAGGAGGGGAACGCAGCTACTCATATATACGTATACCTTTGACCAAAGGACAACCCTCGTCTGTCAGGGGCGGTCATCCTCTTCTACCGAGCACGCGGTTTTGGGAGGGACACAGAAAGGGACATGAGAGAGGAAGGGGACACCCACCTTGCCAGACAGATCAGCCAGATTAACCCTGATGATCAGTGGGGTGACAAATATCAGAGCCAGATCACCCTCACATCCTATCTTTCTGTCCTTTTTGCATTAGGTTTTCTACTCTGATTATCTTGACTCTGTCCTCTGTCTCACCATTGTGTATTTGCTATAGGGATCAGGTAACTTATCTTTGTAGTTCACGATCTCAAGACCAGGAAGAGCTGCACCCAAATGATCAGGTGAGACTCTGAGGGTCTTAGAAGTGATGAGTGTTTTTGCATGTGGGAAAAGACCAGAAAGCAGACTATCATAGGCTGTTAAATTGATCTACCCCGATGAATCAGACCTCCCACTACCCACATCTTTGTTGAGTCTCCTGGCATTGACTCTGAGCTTGACAACGTGGAGTTCTTGAGCCGATGAGACATCAACAGACATGACCGAAATAGAGATTTGAAAGGAACTTGTAAGTCTGGGGTTTGTCCTCTTGTACTGCTGCCCCCCTCCCGGGACAGTCTGGCCTCCTTGAGAATGAAAGAGCATGGCGAAAAATAGGCCAAGCCATGTCAGCTGTCCCCGCTGAGCCTGAGCTCCAGTCAGCTTTCTAGCTCAATGCGGCCACGTGAACGCACACAGACAAAACCAACAGAAAACCACCCAGCCAACTTGCGGGACAATTACATAGCCGTAGATAACTGAAATAGGAATTTAGTAAAATCACGGTCCTAGGACCCATTGAGAGAGGACACCAAGTTCCAATTTAATTGCCCCTTTCCAGTGCCTGGAGCCCACCTACGTCCCCATCTACTCTATAAACCAGCCTACAATTCGTACCTCCACTGGTACCAAATTCTCTCTCATAAATCCTGTTCTTCATCATTGTAGTCCAACTTTTGCCCTCACTTGCCCCCACCCGCGTCTCCCAGAATCCTACCTCGAGGATCTTATGTCATGTTTGTCAACTTTAATGAGTTTTGAAATAACATCAGCCCTTATAGGATGTCCTAAGTATGCACTGGAGCCTTCTGCATTCCACTATCCCAGGTTATAAAGTTGTAAGTGTCTCGTGGGAATACACCTTCTTCATCAAGAGGGACTGCCATCGTCGCTTATTTTAGGAGACGCTTTTCTTTCTCAAACTATGTTATCCCCTTTGCAAAAGAATCTGGTTTTATTTTAAGCAGCTTTCTTGTTTCCTCTGGGTTTCTACCCGATACTGGGCTCCCCAGCAAGGTCAGGAAAATTAGAAAGCCCACCGCCACATAGATGGATGAGGCAGATCCAAGGACTTCAGTGCCCGAGTCCCTCCTGGGAAGTAACTTCCACCGCTCGTGAAAGGACAGTAAGTCTCCCAGGTTGCAGCTCACTGTATTGTCTCTCAGAAAATGAAAGAGGGAAATGATCCAAACAGGCTCCCTTACTCCCTGCCAAGGACACTGGAGAGAAACAAGCTTTCGCCTATTCTAGTAATCCACCTCCTCCTGTCCTCAAACCCAGGAGGCAGGCAGAACTATATCATCCCCTCCGCTTTATGGATAAGGAAACTGAGCTTTCGGAAGATCGGTGACCGACATGAGGTCACAGAGCTTGTGTGAGACAAAACCACAGCTGAAATTCAGGTCCCTCTTTAAAATGCTATTCTGACAGTTCCTGCCTTTTTTTTTTTTTTTTTTTTTTTTTTTTTTTTTTTTTTT